>NC_039245.1:7893318-8199985 GCF_003368295.1 Carassius auratus | reverse complement strand
TGTCACTCAGTCTACAGTTGAAGACCTTCCCAAGGCTCTTCACCGGACTCTCAGTGACTGACGGGATCTGGTATTCTCCAAGCCTGAAGCAGAATCTGTCTGTGTGTAACCTTCCCCTTCTTTGCAGGTTAAAAGCTCATGCATGTCCATAACATGAGTCTCTCCAGCCCCTGAAGAATCCACCTGGCTCCTGGTACTGTCATTGCTGTCACTATTAGGTCATCCGTGAAGGCTCTTATGGGAGGTTGCCTTACTCCGAACTTACTGAGGGGGCCTCTGCACTCTGTTTCTGCTGCCTTGACCAGCATATTCATTGCCAGCGCAAATAGGTTCACTGAGATGGTAAAGCCAGTGATCATATCAATACACTGCTTAAAACTATAATTGTTCAGAATGTGCAGTTTTACTAGTTAATAAGAAAATACATAAAATGTGTAACTGTTCAATAATTAAATGTTGTAAAAAAAAATTAATACCTAGACACCAACAGTGTGGCTATACTGGCCCGTCTATATCCATCTCTGAATAAGGAGGTTGTCTGGACACATGCCTTTCCAGGTAAGAATAAAGAAAAGGTGTCATGTCTGGTGGATGAAAGGCAACAGAATAAAGGAAGTACCCTCCTAACACCTTAGAAACACCAGTGTGGTCTAATATGTATACTTTTGTTAAAACAAGACAGAGAGACATTTATTCATGTTCACTTCAACTTCGATGAAGTTTCCCTTGGATACCATGAACCTGGATGGTCTTCATTTGATGCGGCACTCATGGGAATATAGATATGCTTTTCATCTTCCTGTTTTTCCGGATTCTTCTCACTCATATACTTGTTCTCCTCCTCCGCAACCACAAGTAACGTTAACGTTACGGATTCGCCGGAGAGGAGTAAATATCGAGTGAGAATCATGCCAAAACCTCACACACACACAAAATGTGTTTTACTCACACCCAACGATTTACAAACAAACTCAGTGTGGTTTGCAAATTCAAAACATCACTCACAAACTAATGCATTTTGTTCCGCAAATAAAAAACGTAGCTATCAAACAAATACAGTACGTTTTACATATACAAAGAAACGTATTTCTTCAATGACAAAAATATCCTCTGTGACTAAATTAAAAACAGTGTAAAGAAAATGGGACTAACCAATACCGCTATTTAAAAAGTTCCAGCAGTTCATTTAACAGAGTTACAGTCATTTCCTGATCACGGGCTGTCTGATCATGTCCACCATCATGATGTTTTTGCAATGCGAGTATTTGTTTAAGGATGATCCCATGTTTTTGTAGTGTTGTTGTCACAGTCTGATTAAAATGTGCTTGCTCCTCCCGGGCCCTCTGATGGTACTCTTTAATTCTTTTTTTGGTTCTTGACAATGCTGTTCAGAAAATTCAAAATGTCCTTGTTTGCATCATTCTGCTGTTGGTTCTTATGTTCCTCTTGGTTTGAAGCGAGTGTGTCTGCATAGAGAAAGGCATGTGTCCAGACAACCTCCTTATTCAAAGATGGATATAGACGGGCCAGTAGCCACACTGTTGGTGTCTAGGTATTAACATATACCATATAGATAAAACAAACACAGATCCTGTCGAGGTGACAATAAACACCCTTTGTTCATTTTTTTTTTTTTTTTTTAAGGAAGAACCCAACCACCTCCTGAATGGAAGTGAGCAACTGGTCAGGAAGGAACTCCATAAAACTCCCCACCATGATGCACGTAAGAGCTAAAACCATTATAAAGTCATAAATACATCAGTCAAAAGTCAAATCTAACATCTGTTATCTTTTGATTTACACACACCACCTTCATGTCAGTCACATTGTCAGATGGGTCATATAGCCATAAATCAACTCATAAATCTGACCAGGTTCACATTTGACATATGACAAACTGTCAATCATCGCTGACAGAGGTCTATTATTCGAAACGTATAGGATAATACTACTCACGTATATGTCGGACTGTATTACTACAACTTTTAGAATACAGGGTTCACAGATTTGTTTGCGAGGCAGGTCAGTGGAAGTGTTTTTTTTTTTTTTTTTTTTTTCAAGTACATGGTCTATAGAGACGTGTTGAAGAACCTGCATTTCTTTTAACTTGAGCGCTATGTTTTGGAATGATGTAGGCTATTATGCACAAGAATTATGCGCAAGAAGCTGCTAAAGACCTGAGAGGAGAGCACAGCATTTAAGATGTCGGGTAACGTGTTTACATTGAAATACAATGGAAAAGTACAGCAGTGCAATGAAAAATGTGTTCTGAGTGAATTAACCTATAAAAGCTACTTCGCAAATACAGATGGCAGGGTACTGAATCAAACAAAATCGCATAGCAACCAAATGAAAAAATCTGACATCCAGGAAATAAAAATTTGAGCAGTTTTATCACACATATAGATAAGTGATACCACCACAACCACCAGAAATACTTAATTGTGTCTGCTTTACAATGAAACACAAGCTCATTGCGACCGATTCTCTGACATAATACATTCATTGCGACCCATTTAACAGATACATAATTTTAAGCTAGAACAACTTGAACAGTAACAAAAAATAACAATACAGCAAATTAAATAAACAAACTACATTTATCTAGCCCTCTATTAAAAATGAAAAAAAACAAATCTTACACAAAAATTAACACTCCCAGTGTTTATATAATCCACACTCAGTGTTAAAGTAACACTGAAGCAGTGTCAAAGTTAATGAGATAATTAAGTTAGTAACTGAGTGATGATTGAGCATTATTGCATTAACACACTGAATCACTGAAAGAAAGAGAAACAAAAACAGAAAAAAAGACGAGCAGAAACAAAAGAACTGCAACTGACTTCAGCCACAGCCTGAAATCAACACAAGATGAAATGTTATGCTGAGGAAATCATCAAGTGATAAAAGACTTTCAATCTCTCAAGATCTCAGTAGAGGATGAGTAAACAACTCCACAAACAGCATCACCAGCCTCACGCAAAACTCACAGGATTGGCTTTAGATGTTGATTTTATCAGTTCAGTTACCACTATCAATATCAGTGTATGACCTCCCAATCTCAATTCGAACAGTTGAGTCTTTACTCATTTTCAAGAAACCTTTGAAGACTCATCTTTTTCGCCAGCACGTAGCCAACTAATACTAGCACTTTTCTTTCTTTTCTTGTCTTTCATATAAAAAAAAAAAACCCTGGCTATGCGTTCTGATCTAGACTAACTGAAAGTTGTCATGGCACTTGTATACTGTTGTTGTTCTCATTTGTAAGTCGCTTTGGATAAAAGCACCTGCTAAATGATTATATGTAAATGTAGATGTTCAATAAAGATGTTTTCAGCATTAAATGGCTTGGTTAACTGATAGTTTAATTAGTAATTTTTTTTACTGATCTTATGCTATATATAATGCTTAAGATCTGACAGTTTTAAGATTAAACTGAAAGACTTTTGAAACGTATTCTGAACAAAGTTTTAAACTTTTCTTTATCGAACAGACTAGAATCAGCATATGAATCTCAACAATGGTGACAATCAACATAAAGCTCCATGTGCAGTGCATTCTGGGAGCACCAATCAAAACTCATCCATGGCTCCCAGCAGGCAGTGCTGCTTGAATAATTTACACATCTGAACTGTCTTGGTATTTTATTCTTACTATTTGCTTTTGTTTTGCAAATTTTTGTAGTGACTTTTAGTAGTGTTTTTTTTTTTCTGAGGTGTGAATTAACCTATTAATATTGATTGTCACCATTGTTGAGATTCATACACTGATTATGGATGTGTGTATTATAATTCATCTTAAAATGTCTGGGGCTGATTTACTTTTAAAAAGACTTTCAGATTAATCATAAAACAGTTGGATCAAGCTTTGTATTTCATGTGGCCACTAACAATATTAATCATTAAGCTTACCAGTGATAATGCTCTGAATGAAGTTAGTCACGAAAGCTACTAAATGCTGATGATATTTTTTTATTGAAACCTAATCATCAATACTAGACTGTCGTAACAAACATGTATAAACAAGCAAACAGTTATGGTAAGCCAAACAATTCTAATGTTTCAAGGTCAAGGGTGAAGAGCCCAACTAAAGCAAACACTGACCCCAGTAATGGTAACTTCAAACAAAACTAAAACGTCAGCATCTATCTTGTTAGTAATGCGTGAGGCTGGTGATGCTGTTTGTGGAGTTGTTGAATCATCCTTTGCTGAGATCTAGAGAGATTGAATGTCTTCTTTTATCGTGTGTTGATTTCAAATATGGCTGTGGCTGAAGTCAGTTGCAGTTCCTGTGTTTCTGTTCGTCTTTTTTTCTGTTGTTGTTTCTCTCTTTCAGTGATTCAGTTTGTTAACAGCAGATGTTCTTTAATAATGCTCAATCATCACTCAATTACTAAATTAATTATCTCATTAACTTTGACACTGCTTCAGGGTTACTTTTTTAACTCTTTGAGTGTGGATTATATAAACACTGGGAGTGTTATTTTAACACTAGGGGTTTTAGTAGTTGCACTGCTTGCGTGGGAAATTGTGTCATCAACAATTAAAATGCGACTTTGTGAAACAGACTGTCGTAAATTGTTGCTATAGAAGTGTCATATTAAAGCATTTGGCAACTATATTTTTTAAATAAACCATTATATTTCTTAATTAAAACCATTTTTTCCACACTCATCTTGGGTGAAGGGGCGGGGCAGTTCGAGTGAGTGGGCGACAGTGTGCCTTAAGTTTTTGTAACCATACATTTTCTGCATATTTTGTTTAATTTCTTATTGTGAACCTGTTCAGTTCCTTACTTTTACATTGTTGATGTTTTAGAGGATTTTAGCGTGATTAGTGTTTGACTGACCGAGATCCCGTCTGGTCGGTTATTGTCGAGTTTAATGCGTTCTCTACCACTCTCAAAATATAAATATATTATTTCATGAATGTATTCTTAGGGGTCTGTTCTTTTTCATTATCAATATTTTAGGCAGGTTTAAGCCAAATAAAGTGCCCAAATTGCTGTGATCCCAACTGGCAGCCGATTTTCACTTCCACTGTCCTCTCAGTCAAAACAGCCACGAGTAGATAATGTAGATAACCATTCTGATTCTCAGAAAGACAGCATCCAAAGGTTGAGTGTCCAAAGAAGCATCAATAAGCAACTGCCATGATCACGTTCATTTGACTGCTTTAAATGTGTAAAAAAACCTAAAATGTCAATCCTCCCAAAAAAAAAAAACAGTCATAAAAACAATAACAATAAAATAGTGTATTTCCTTGCAGCAAGATTGACAGGATAAGCGTTATAATCACAGATCTACAGCAGCTGCCTGAAACTGCCACCAGCCACTGGCAGGTCACATCCTGCCAGCCAGATGATGATTGAACCCACACTCTCCTTGCTGATGACATCAGCAGTATCAGCTGGTTTGCTGGTCTTAGGTTTTTCCCTGCTGGTTTAAGTGGGGTTTCCCTAACCAAATCCCACCCTCCCAACACAGCTGGTCAAATTTTATATTTACCAAGACTTTTAGATTTTATTATTATTATTTTTTTTCAGCTGGGACAAAGCTTCACAAAAATGAGAACTTTAGATTTTATCAGTCAATCCATTGCCAGGCGTAACTAAAACTCTGTCATTAAGTTTGCTAATATTTATATTTTTTGTTTCAGTCAAGCAATATTCATCACTTATTTTTATTTTTTTAGATGTTTAGTTGTTCTTTGGTCAGATACAGCAAAATACAATATTGTATTTTTGTTTTTGTTTTTCACAAAAAGAAGCAATGACGAAATAAAATAAATAACCAGACAACTGAAATCATTGTCACCTGGTTTTTTCTCTAGTATATTATTCTTGTCCAGCATCCAGGGCTGGGCTGGGGTAAAAAACTGGCCTTGAACAAATTCAGCCCACCTGGCCCATGACTTTCCCCATGAATGATTTGCTGGGATATATATATAGGACCTAAAATTGGAGTAAATAATTAAAACAGGTCAGGAACAAATAAAGATATCTCTTACTACATTAAAGTGCTACACACATATGTTTGTCACACAGAAATGCACTTGAAAGTAAAGCACTGACTTTGAGCTAGAATGCAGAAAATATCCAATTCTGTCATTTCCTCACTCTTGTGAGTCATTTTCTTCTTTGGAACACAAAAGAAGGTATTTTGTAGAATGTTACCAAATCATTCTGGTTACGCTTGATTTATATTGACAAAAAAATAATAAATAAATAAAAATAAAAAATATTAAATTTCTCAAATTACCTTGTTTTATGTTCTACAGAAGAAATAAATTCATACAGGTTTGGAATGACATGATGATGAGTAAATTATGACAATTTTCATTTTGGGGTGAACTATCCATTTAAGAACTGAAACGTTTGTAAATATTTAACATCTAATTTATATAAGACACTGATATTTATCTTTAATTAGGCTTTTATTGAATTAACATTTGATTAAAATTAATTTAGAACTAAACATTTACATAGAAAGAAGCTATTAAATCTATTCTGTTAAGTTATCCTATGCCCTAATGTAATTTATTATAGTTCTTACATAGAATGCAGAGTTTAACTGACTAGTGTTTGAAAGATGGAGGTCACAACAAGTGGAACCATGGTCCACGTTACCATGGTTATATGTTGTTGTTGTTGTTGTTGTTTTTTTAAATATGTATAAAAAACTATGGAATTAGTCATTAAAAATAAAAATAAACCTGTGGAAAACATGTTCTATAAAAGTAAAATATTCCCCAAGTAATAAACTTCAGATTTAGAATAAAAACATTCCTTCCAAAACACCATATTAAGCCTAAGATTTGTTTTATATATAATTATTAATAAGAATTGAATGATTTCTGTATGATAGTCTTTAAATGCAAGACATTTCAAGTGTACCTGAAGTATATTTGCAATAGTTCCACTTTAGCACAACCAGAGGTTTTGCAATATAAATCCCACCCACTCTAACTTTTGATAGTATCTATTCGTCACGTACGGTTTCAACTGTTATTGGACAGAGCTTACGAGGAAAGCATATGAGGTTGTTTTTGAGATGTCATAATGATAACGCCAGAGGTTTGCGAGACTTGTATGATTCATATTATCTTGATTTCGACTTCCAAGAACAGATGTTTCCATTTAGTAATGCAACGGTTATGTGATCTGTGTGAAAATAAGATCAGTGTTCATATATGAATACCATTCATTTTGAACAAATCAAAAAGATAAATAAATAAACAAATTCAAAACTAGTTTATCACTTAAGTTAATTATTTATGAAAACCTTTGTTTTGTTTAGTTTTTTTTTTTTGTTAATGAAGGAAAAATATCAAAGACAGACCCTCTCCGTAAACACTTTGAGGATGAAATAGAAAGAGGTAATAAAAGCAGGAGGGAGAAAAAGAACAAGTCCAGTCTGGCCTTTTCCACTTTACTAGCCCGCCTCTGTCGTTTCGACCCCACCCAGTACATTCCTCTACAAAAGCATCCTGGTATAACACCATCTTCATAAGAGGGGACCGTTTGGTAAGTTGGGAGACTAACTTAAAGCACAAGAGAAAAGACTACGACCAGAAACAAGAGCGAACTACAATAAAAGGTAAAGATTTTCTCTTTACAAAAGACTGCGGATTAAAAAAAACAAGGGGGTTAACATTTTTTTTTAAAAAAGGTGAAAAAAAAGTTTGTAAAATGTTAAATGATTTGTTTTAAAAAAATCATATAAATCAAATTAAAAATATATTTCATGTGAAATAAAAAAGTAAATGAAGCCATAAATCTTTAATTAATCAATAATAAATCAAAATCAATTACAGATGTTCACAGAACTTATTACGTGAGCTTACAGGGCGGTGCCTTTTTGTTTTGGGATGTCTAATAACTATTTAGAGGAAGACCTAGCCTATATCCATGACTATATGGATGATAACCTTATTATTTGTTAGGTGTATTACATTGTTAATATTTATCAGGTTATCTTTTTTTGTAACATCACATATAAATCATGACATATTACAAAAAAAGTGTTGGGTTTCACTATGGACTTCTATCTTTTGGTTAATATTGTTTAACCTGGACATCATAGCACATATACAGGCATAAGAAGCAAAATTTGTGACTCATTCATGGTTTTAGCTCAGTTAAGAGCAGAATTATCATTGCGTAGATGGAGTCGGACAGCATGTTAATCGAGCTGCTGAATGATTCACCGTCAACTAAAAACAGCTACAATTACCGTTATTTATTTTGCTGGTGCCCACGCACCACCTGGTCACCTTCTCTAGCTCTCACCAATCATTGCGCTTTATTAGTGCGGTGTAGGAAGACAATTCAGTGAACGGGGACTTCAGTGCAGTCCATACATTATAACAGTAGTTTTATGAATCAGCCAAGAGCAAACCCTGAGGATATATAAGAGAAGTTCAGTGAGCTCGACATGAATAAAAAGCCTGACATTCGGAGGCCAGTGTGTATATTTATATAAAGATTATATATATATATATATATATATATATATATATATATATATATATATATATATATATATATATATATATATATATATATATATATATATATATGGCTGTTCACTGAAATGGTGTTCAGTGTTTTTTTCCTACATCTAAAATTAAATAATAGTTTGCTTATTTTTTAACACCGATCCAGCATCTATGGCTATATTCATAGCGAGAACCAGTTAATCCGTACACAAATCTTGTCTTTACACACAATCTGGGGACAATTTGAGTGTTCAATTAACCTAATCTGCAGTGTGAGGAAATCAGAGCACGCAGACACAGGGAGAACATGCAAACTCTAGAAGTGTGTCCTTGCTGGGGCTTGAACTGGGCACCTTCTTGCTGTGAGACAACAGTGCAAACCACTGTGAGATCATGAAATGAAAGAATAAAAGTAGGATAGATTTAATAGAATAGAATAAGCAATAGAATAACAAGCAGCACCTGAGACCCCTCTCAGGGTGTGGCAGTTACGTAACAAATGTAGCAAAAACAGATTTTCTGACCTGTTGAGACTTGAGGCTTGCTTTATGATATGGGTTATCTTAGAGATGTTTTTTTTCTTTTTTTCCTGCTAGCTCTGAAATCCAAATTCCTGCATGGGCCTGTCTGAAGGGAGGAGGAACTGAGTTTATGTGGAAACAAATAAGCACTAGACTAGAACATGTTTTACAAAATATACCACTTTTATGACTCAGACAGGAAGGGTTATAAACCACTTCACTGCTTTTGCCATTTTTGTTTATTTTTCTTTTAGTTTTAACCTCATTTCCAAACTGAGAGCAGAGCATCAATATTTTTTTTTCATGCAAATAATGTATATTATTAGGCTATTATTATTATTTAATCTCCCTTATTCCTCTTTCAGAATGGGTTCGTCTGGTGTACAGATCGTGTGTATGGCACTGGGAATTTTCGGTCTCATTGCAGCAATCGTGACCATTACTGTTCCAAAATGGAAGGTTTCTGCTTTCATTGGTGAAAACATTATCACTGCACAGGTAAACAATTGCTAGGCCTATTACTTTTTATTTACTGCTTTACATTTACATAAGTGTTTTTATTGTTAATTGTTAAAAAATGTTTTCAATGAATGAAATAAAGCTGAAATGTAAATATTAAATGACAAACTTTAAAAACTTTGCCTTGGCATACAATTTAAATCAAAATAAGTTAATGCTAATATCGCCTATTTAAACCTATTAACTTTCAAAAACAACTATAGGCCTTAAAAAAACCCCACCGAAATTACTAAAACAAAGTAAAAGTATAATGAGAACTCGAAATATTAAAAAGAAAAAGCTGCTTAGACAGACAGACAGACAGATAGGTGTTTTTATATCTATAGCCATCAAGAGGTGTAGTAACCTATTTAATCATTCGAATGTTCGATTACGTAATGAGTCAGGCATAGTCTACTTTACAGAAAGATGGAGACTGTAACACGATTACAACATTTTGCTATGGACTAAATAAATCATTTTAAGGATAATGAATGATTGAATTATATGGTCGGGAAGGTACATCTGATATTTTTCCTTTGCCACACAGGTTCAAGCAGAGGGCTTGTGGATGCAATGCGTAGAGCAGAGTACAGGACAGCAGCAGTGTAAATCCTACGACTCACTGCTCATCCTGAGCTCTGACATTCAGGCGTCCCGTGCCATGACTATCATCTGCTGTATGCTCACGGTCCTGTCCCTGCTCGTTCTGTGCGCCGGCGCCGACTTCACCACCTGCATCGAAAACGAAGAAGTCAAACCCAAAGTGAGTCTGGTGTCCGCTATTGGGATGATCCTCGCCGGCTTGTTGCTGATCATCCCCGTCAGTTGGGCCGCTAATAATGTCGTGCGCGATTTCAACAATCCACTGGTGCCGCAGTCTAATAAGAGAGAGCTGGGTCCCTGTATCTTTGTGGGCTGGGGAGGAGGAGTCCTGCTCCTGCTGGCCGGAGGCTTGCTGTGCTGTTTCAGCAGACCCCGCTCCGGAGGATCCGGGGGAACCGCCAAATACTACAGCAACAGCGCCTCTGCGCCAAGCAAGAATTACGTGTAGATAAAATGGCTTAAACGAAGGAGTAGTCGCAGGAATTGAAGTGGCAGTATGTTAATATATCATGTCTATGTTAGCAAGTAGTCTTTATAGTGGGTGTGTCGTTAAGCTTTTTATTAGTTTTACATAGTTAAAGGTGTACTGCTGCAATTTCTTAATTAAGCTGTTAATAAACAATGCACTTGTTTATTCAAATTCAGGGATGGGCTTAGCTTGTGTCCAAAATACTTTCAGTTCTTTTGTGTTTTTTCAAGAACTTTTTAGGATACAGGAATCTACACTAATCTGTAAAATTGTGATATGGTGTTTGTGTGTGTATTAGGTCATACTCATTTCAATTGCCTTTTATTTTCAATAAAACTAACTGATTTAAGACGTGTGTGTGTGTGTGTGTGTGTGTGGAATGAACATGAGTTTTTGACACATAAATAAATCTTTGTTAAAATAACACTGCCATTTATTTCAAATCCTATAAAACATATATTAAAATGGGCTTTAAAATAAATCTGGTCACATTAAAAAATTCTTTTTAAGAAAGTGAAATCCCTGAAGATCAAAATTTGGTCTGAAATGGACTGCAGAATGGTATCCAATGAAAACTTTTCACATAATTCTACAAAATGTTCTTTCCGATATGCACCTTCTTCGATTTCATTATTTGCATATCTTCTACATGTCCATTTGTGTTTTTCTTTTAAACCTGGGGTCTCGCTTCAGCTACTTGCTCTCCAGTTCGCTCACTCGCTTGGTCAGCTGCTCAACCATCTCTCTCAGCTCCTTTACCTCATTCTGCAAGCCCTGCACGTCCTGTATATGAAACAGAATGAACAATTACACACTTAAAATAAAAGGCATTAAAGGCAGAGGATTGCCTGTGTTCTCTTACCCCAGTGTCAGACTGTCGGTTGCTTGAGGAAGATGCTGTGGTGGACATCAAGCTCTTGATGACTTTGAACTCTTTATTTTTGGTGGTAGCCACGAAACCATCTTTCAGGGAGATCAGGATGGGTTCCCCATCTTTACCAGCAAACCATTCATCTGCCTCTACTGACGGCTCTGGACCAATTGTATCGGGGTAAAGGTCTTCTTGAAACAAGTCAGACTAAAGCAAAGAAAAAATAATGCCACATTAAGACAGTGGAACAAATAAGCAGTTATATCTCTATTATGATAAAAGTCTGAGTAATTCTCATTTCTGAACAGTAAACTTTGAAGTGTCCGATTTGTGAACATATGTTGATCTAGTAGAAAAAAAAATGAGCAGCAACCTTTTAATTTTGGGTATGTCATTTATGTCTCCATGCTGAAAATGGAAAATGCAATTTATTCCTGTGATGGTAAAGCTGAAATTACTCTAGTCTTCAGTGTCACATGATCCTTCAGAAGTCATTCTAATATGACGATTTGCTGCTCAAAAAACATTTCTTAGTATTATCAATCTTGAAAACAGTTTTGCAGCTAAACATGTTTGTGGAAAATGTGATACTTGACGAATAGAAGTTGAAGCTAACAGTATTTATTTGAAATAGAAATCTGTTAGTTTGTTTCAGACAAAAAACTCTTACAGACCCAAAATCTTTGACAACAATTGAGCTGATTTTGACTTGGAAGAACTTACCTTTCGAGGCACAGTCATTACAATAGGTTCACACTTTCTCTCGTGGAGTTTATAGAACCTAAAATAAATATGCAATAATCCATAATTTAAAATGCTGACCTTTTGTATGTTTGTGAGAGAAAGCAAGTACACTATAAGCCAGGATGAAAGGTTGGATCTGTTTACCTTGCAATCTCACACTTGTTGACTTCCAGGCCTCTCTTAGGCATGTAGCCCATTCCCTTCTGACTCTCTTTACTGCTGTACATGGAGAGATAGTGAACGTATGGGGCCTCGTCCGTCACCTCAAAGTATCTGATGCTGCTGTCACCCTGTCAAACCATATACACTGGTTAAAAGATCCTACTTCATAAACAAACATCTCTTCATGATCATACAATCTGAACGTTCAAAACTTGAATGCCTTTCTTATGTTCTTACCTTGCCACAAAGGTAGACCACACCAGTGTCAGGGTCAAAGAAAGGTAACAGCACCCCACTGCTGGTGTCCAGCTCCTGCAGGTTCAAGGGCTCACTGAAGTTGTTCTGCAACCACAAACACACTTTTATGAGTCACTTGTTTGTAAAACTGAAAAGAGAGCCTCGAAGCACACAATGTACTCACAGGATCCCACAGCGCCACCTGACGCTCACTCATGCGGCTGAAACCGGTGGTCAGGATCTTCCCATCAGACACAAACACAGCTCTGACTGGCCTGGAGCCCTCATGAGGCTTGTCCTTCTCCTGAACACACATATACACAGAAAGAGGTCACATGAGCAATGACCAATCACGTGACAGTAAATGAGCTGGCAGAAAGGAACATACAAGAAAGAGAAAAGAACACTATAAAAATGTTCACAACTTCAAATAAATGTTCACTGAACTTAAAATGTACAAATTAAGGGGAAAAAAATGTGGTAGCATTTACTGTTTTTAGTGAATTTTTAACCAGCAAAATTCAGCCGTTTAAAAAGGAATCAGCATATTTGGGAATTTTGCTCAGATCTTTTAAGTACAGCAACACGTGCATCCTGACATTGCAAGACAAGAACTTTCTGGATGGGACAACAAAATCAATGTGGCGAACAGTAAACAATGCAGCCATGTTGATTATTTATGCCCCATGCATTCGTTTTTTTCAGCATTATCCGCATTATTTTGTAATTTTATTACAGTGAATTTATGCACGCACACAGATGAGGGTGCCCTTGCGGGGGTCTATCACTCGTAATTTCTTGTCCTTGCAGGAAGTGAGGATCTGAGAGCCGTTTCTGTTCCAGCAGGCACTGTAGATCAGATCAGTGTGCATTGAGTCAATGCGCACCACTGCCTCTCCATGAACTACGTTCCACAAGATCACCACATTATCACATCCTGCATAAAGAAAACGAGAGAGAGAGAGAGGGACGACAAGGTAAATAAAAGACATAGGGAGACAGAGTGGTAGAAAATGTATATGTGTATAAAGAAGTGTGTGTGAAATATCAGGAGAGGGTGCCATCATTCCATTTCAACTTCCTCTATTTTTTTGAACGAATGGATACACTTATAGGTGTTGGCTATTGAGTGGGTGGCTGATGCTGGTTTACCTGCACTCATTAGCACATTGTGGGCAGTGGGGTGCCAGCTGAGGATGCCCACACGTTTAGAGTGACCTTCCAGCTTCACAACTGGGTCCTTCAGTGGTGATATGAGACCCCCATCTGGAATCTCCCAGATCTATTACATAACAACATTGACCTTATGTTATTATAAGTAGTATGAGCTAAACTTGTCATAGTGTTATATTTTTCACACCAGTACGGTCAATGTGTTCAAACAGTAATATTCCGATATTAATGATGGCTGTATCATACACAGCAAAAATTACCCCTTAGCACCACCTGCCATCCAACACTAGGTGGTGCTAAGGGGTAATTTTTGCTGTGCAACTGGGGTTCTCAAGGGATTCGGAGGGGTTCTCAAACTTCTTTGTCAGCTAAACACATTAGAAGTAAAATATTCACTGAAAGTACCCCCTGAATTTAAGTTAATATATGAATAAATTAAAAACACATTTGCATGCTCACGGTTATCTGATGTCGGCTAATGTTCACAGGCAAGCAAGTAAACATAAAACATTAATCTATTTTTGAGTGTTTCATTTCCATTGTTTTCATTTTAAAACTCTTTATATCGAGAGCTGCATGACTTACAACTAAAAATTATATAGTAAATGTTTTGGCATATATTGTGATTTGAACAGCAATATGACATTTCTGGAAATAAAAACTATTTATTAATTATTTACTACTAAAACAAATTATTTTGTGATTTCAGTTTAATTTCAATTAAGTATGCAGCCCGATTTCGTGATCTTTTACATTAGATTTATTAGTTTTTGTTCAATATTTTTGTTATATATATTAAAATAAAGGAAGTTCAATTATACATGTTTCTAATGTATGAAAAATAGGCTATTCTATTTATTATAGGATATAGGAACTGTATTAGATAAGTACATTTCATTAACAATTTTCCCTCTTTAAACTGGCAAACAAATTCATACAGCATCATACTAGCAAACCTAGTATGATCTGTTTTGTACACAATTTTATAATAAAAGTAATTAATTTATTATTGATTAACACTCACCATGACACTACAGTCTTCAGAGCCACTGGCAATGATGTTGTCATTATGTGGGCAAAATTCAATGTCCAATACAGGCCCAGTGTGACCACAGACAGTGGGCATGGACATGTCAATGCGACCCGTCTAAAACACAAATCAAAGGGAAGAATGTGTCATTAAGGAAAACTGAAAGGGTGGAAAACACAAACATACCCAAATAAACCCATTCACAACACATTCAGAAAGACTAAACATAGAATGTCAACTCAAAATCTCTGAGAGACAGAGAGCAGAAAGAGCAGGAGAGATCTCTGGCAGATGAGGGGGGTCTGTGTCAGCTAAACTAGCCTAATAACTACTAACCCGTTTAGAGAGGACTGCACTGTGCAGGAGTTCCCATCATGCACACAGAGAGCACATTCACTCTGCCGAAATCGCATTGTGTGCAAGTCCATGCACAGAATTCTTCTATAAACTGTTATTATTATTTTTACTATTACTATAAATTTAAGGGCAGCGATAAGTTAAGAAATATTAGTGATTTATGACTTGACTAAAGCATTGTTGTTGTTAATGGAAAATAAAGCTTAATATGAAAAAACTCTAATTAGAAATGTTGCCTTGGTAACTAACTGAAAGAAAATAAGTTGAAGTACTGAAATTACTAAAAGTGAAATAAAGTTATTTTTTTTTTATTTTGAGATACATTTTAAATAAAATGAATTCATAAATTAAAACTAATTATAATAATAAAAACTAATAGAAATAAAAAAACAAATGATTAAAACTTGAATAAAAATTTAATTATAAAGAATTAAAATCTAAATTCAAAATATGAATAAATATTAATGTATATAAATAATATTAGTCTAAAGATAATTTAACCATTGTAAGATCAAGTGACTGGTGGCTTAAGTTCTTAAAAATTTCAAATAGATATTTAAATCTTTTCCAGAAGAGTCGTCCTTCTTTTACAATGGGGTCCAAATGTCTGAGACTACTAGTTTAATATTAATGTCTAATTTAATACAAATGACAAATTATATTATCAGCATGTCAACTTGAGTTAAAACTGTACTTGAAAAAATTAATGTCAGTATTTCTATCATGTTGTGTAACCTCTTTATGTCATGCGTGAACTCCACAAGTTTGTGCAAAACCAGATGATCATATTATCAGTGTCAAAACTGAGCTTTCACAACCTCCTCAAGCCACCCGAACAAAATAAAAGGCCTTGACTCAAATTCTCCTGTTCATTGGGAAACAATGGCTGGCATTGAGCAATGCACAGAGTGTAAGATGCACAGCAGATTGAAAATGACAGAACTCCCTTTCATCCTCTAGTATAAGGAGTGCAGAGAGAGCAACATATACAGGACCAGAGAAGATGGACAGAGAAGATGAAAAACAAAACAAAAAACAAATGAAATAAACTACACAACCCAGAAAAAAAGAGGAAGAGAAAGAAGAAAATGTTTCCACCATCTTTCTGTTAGAGATGCAAACAGCCTCTGCTAATTTTCGAAAGGCATTTTGAAAACATAGCACTTTTCAGCCATAAAGCTTTATGAAGTAAAAAGTACATATTCAAATTTTAAACCAAGCCCAGGAAGCACACTAAGAAAACAGGCACACCAAGTCTAAGTGGCAGCTGTCCTTTTCTCATAGTTTTTGTCACTCACTCAATCTGCAAGCTGTCACCACATCCTGTGCAGAGTTGACAGCAGCACACTCCAAATATGGCAAAAACGAGATGCAAGAGAGCATAAAGAGAAGGGATGCTAGGTCTGGTGACACATACATACGAAACCCAACCTTGAACTTCCTTATTTAGACAAACACAGCATGACATGTCTACAGTTTAAAATTCAAAGGCCTCGGAAAATCATTTGAAGCAGGTAAGAAGTTACAGGTGGACCTAAAACTATCAGTCTGGACTAAATCAGTCCAACTATACATACAATACATCACTTGTTTTATAAAGACTTTATTTGAATTCATTAAGTAATTAATTTGGGCTTAATGAGTCTGAAATGCTATCTGGATGCACCTTGTTCAGGGGCAGGACAATGAAAGCTCCTCCACCGCTGGCATCCACGATCATGGCCACAAACTTAGGGTTGACCGAGCAGAAGTTGCTGTCCCAGGTCATCTGGGAGATCCTGATGTCATCATAGCACTGGTCAGCCTTCACCGCCTGGCCAAAGACGTGGCGGAACTTACTTGCCCTGACCACCTTCCTAGACATGATGACCTGAGGAAAGACAGAGAAGGAGGAGACACAGGCATGGAGAGAGAAAAAGCATGCACATGAGAAACAAGTGGAAAAATCATTACATTTAATCACTAAGTTTTGTGTATCTTAAAATATATGCATCTTCATATAAGCTACATGATTATATATTGATTGAATGTAAGCTTCCTTACAAATAGTAACAGATATGAAATCAAAAGAGTGAAAACTAAAGAGAATGCATCTGTTCAACGTTTTTATTTTTATTTTTAACTTTCTATGTTTAAAACTGCATTTAGGCAATAAGCTCTAAGAAAGAGGAAGGAAACTAGCATGAAGTGACAGAAAAGGAAATGCTTGGGCTACTTCTTCAAAAGTCTGATGCCACTTTGCCTGCAGGTTTTAGTAATAAAGCATTTTGCTTTATGCCCCCATTCTCATCTATTTCGCACCCTTGTTGCCCAGTTTTATAGTTCTCATTGCCATATCAAATGCAGTCTTGTGCATATGCTTAATTAGTTGATTAACAATCATCACTCTAATTTGCAGTGCATCACTGATGTCCTGTATGCTCACAGCACTCAGTAAAATAAAGTGAAAAATGAAAGGTGCATTAGAGCGTTAAAAAGACACAGAGAGCATGAACAGCACAGCAACTGCTGCAGCCCAGGAGATTTGCAGAACTGCAGTTACACCACATCCTTCCACACAAACACATAAAACACAGTTATTTCTACCTGCTTCGAAGATACTGCTAAATGTTTTCCTCATGATAAAAAAAAAAGAAAACATATTTGTTTAAATCCTGTTAATGTATTATAAAATGGATGGTAAAGGCGTGATTAACTACAGGTTGCATTTGTGTTGTTCTAAACCTGTGACTTTTTTTCTTCTTTGGAACAAAGATGGAGATGTTGAACAGATTGTGAGAAACTGAACTGCAGTCAGTCACCATTAGTTTTCATTCATGTATTTTTCCATCCAGTAAAGTGAATGTGAGAGATTCATTCAGCCAAACATCTTTTGTGTTCACCGGAAGAAAGTAAGTCATGCAGGTTTTGATTGACATGAAGGCGAGTAAGTATATGACAGAATTCTAAGTTTAATGATTATTAGCCTACTACTATTATAGTGGCTTAAAATACTTGTTTACAGTTCTTTATCATTTCTTCTAAGCTTAAGATATGAGAGCAAACTCTTATATAGGCTGCACTATTTCTATTCAATACAATGCAGGACTCATCTTTATCAAGGAAATACAGTTTAGTTCTCTTACTAAACTTCCTCAAATTTTAACGTGCCTTGCAACAGTTCTGAAAGGCAGCTCGACAAATTTAACAATGACAAAATAATAATATAGAAAACAGTAGTAAACTGAGTAAAAACGTAATTTATTATGAACGAGCGGAAGTTTAGGGCTGTTTCAGAACCTGTTGATCTGAACAGTATTTTAGGCAGTGTGGAAGCGTTCGTTGAGGCGCGCCCAGTGTGCAGTCTAGTTAGTCAGCTTACTAGGTCTTGAGACGCAGATAAAAATGCAAAGTTATTGACGTTTTCAATAACACCGGACAGGAGCACAACACACAATATGATGGGACGGGGGACTGTACCTGCGAACTGTGGCTTGGGAGGGACTCTGGCTCCTGAGGCGAGAGGATGAGACGCTGGACGCTGACAGATGGAGAGGAGTGTGTGAACGCCAGCAGCTGCGGCCAGAGCTCACTCTAAATCAAGGAGGAAGTGAGAGTTTGAGATGGAGATGAGAAAGGGAGGTGTCCTTGCTTTATGTTTCCTTTTAAAGTGATTTACGTGGCATGAAGCTGCACCTCGCTTTATCTCACACTTCATCGTGGTCATAGCAACACAAACGTGACGTTCGCTAGCATAAAGTTTGCGGTTTGGCCGACGTGTTTATCTGAACTTCATACGCTGTGTTTTAACAATAGTCAACACTAAAACAGTGGAATTCAGTATTAAAGTAAACCTGTTACCATATTTTCCGCTAAAATGTTGTAAATAATGCAATTGTTGCAATTTGGTAATGATATTAGCCAGAATTTTTGTCATCTCAAATATATATTGTGAAAGCTACTTATACTGTTTGAAAGAGGTTAATTTATTATGTTTTGTCATATTTTTATAATATGTAGTTTGGTGGTAACTAGTTTACCGATATTTGGGTTTGATGATTTTATTTATTAGGCCTAAATAATTCATAAAATAAACTATTATATATTCTTCTTTTTTTCCTCACTTTTACTTTCAGTTGAACTCCAATCATATAAATAAATTTTATATATTTGTATATTTATATCTATTAACTCTATAGTTATAAGTGTTAGGGTCAATTTCTCAAAAGTGACAGATTTAATAAGCAGAGTTATATATACAGTGGGTACGGAAAGTATTCAGACCCCCTTAAAATTTCCACTCTTTGTTATATTGCAGCCATTTGCTAAAATCATTTAAGTTCATTTTTTTCCTCATTAAAGGTGCCATCTGTAATGTTTGGCAAAAAAATCAAGTCATACTCCACATTCCATACCAGATGGGGGCAGTATGCCTCAATAAAGTGAATTGGTCTACTCTAGAGTAACAAACAAGAAATGGCATAGTCTCTATGCTCCGCCCCTACTTTCACAACAACACTACAGCCATAACCGAAGCCTAACTGTGCATTCACATCGCCGGCGTCTGCAGCATCAAAAATCGCTCTTGCCGCTCTGCTCACGACGCTGCAGAAAGATTTGTGAGCGCTCAGACGCTCTAACGTAGATCAAATGCTTATTTTGTATTTATAGCGGCCGCAAAGCAAACAAGCTTGTTGATCTCGTGGAGACTAACCACAAGGAGTTATAAGTTAACCTCATTAAATATTGTTGTGGACAAAATATTAGGATCCTTTACTTCAAATGAACAATCTCAGAAATCCTTGGTCCACGTATCACTTTTAATTTATTTTTATGTCCCTGTACGCAAACAGGGACACATCATAGATTAATACAAACACTAAACAGCAATAATCAACCTGTCCTTTATTCTGCTTGGGAACTAATGTGCCAACCCTCAAGCATTCACCGTGAGACACATACAATTGACTCTTTTCACACGCTTTCACGCCACACATCAATTTTTTCACGCACAGAAAAACCACGAAGCAAAGAGGACACGGAGACCAACAGACTAGACAGAGCAGGTTAGTTATGAAATAATAAAATGGGTAACGTTAAGTTATAGCTAGCTAATTATCAAACGCAGCTACGGTTAGCCATCGCTAACATTAGCACGTTTATCGAACAGCCTTCGATACATTTCTATGTTATAACTTGCCGAAAACATATACACAAACATATAAAACAACCTTCTAGCGAAATACTAACAGCATCTAATTTACCAATCCAAAAGAAATGTTGCAAGTTCGGAGTAGAACCTCATTTCTTTCAGGTCCATCAGTTGTCTCCAGCGATTAAAAGCAGTGCCGATGTTTACTCTGGTTCGGCTCCTATTCTTATCGGATTTGATTTGTGATTCAGAGCACGGTTGTTTCCCTGTAGCGGGTGGTGGTCTCTTGCCAAGGGCTTGAGACATCCCTTCTCTCTCTTCCCTGAACTGAAATGAAGTACTGGGCTGTACTTTCCACATGATTGACATCAGGTGCAGGCATGCCCACAAGCCGCGCAAGTTATTCGTGTATTGCAGGTTGGCTGGTGGTTATGTTGCCCGCATACCGCCTCCCATGGCCGAAACTGGTATTACGACACCTGTCGGGCCGGGGCTAGTAATGCTAATGCTAATTAAGGTTGATATCTCTGCAGCACTATAACTTGACATTTTTTTAATGACATCATCGCCCTTATTTCTTCTCATTCTTTTGATGCGTGTAGGTCATGTTATGGATATTTTTACCTCAATTTTTGCATATGGCACCTTTAAATGTACACACAGCACCCCATACTGACAGAACAACACAATTATTGACATTTTTGTACTTTATTAAAAAAGGAAAAAGGAAAAATCACATGGTCCTAAGTATTCAGACCCTTTGCTCAATATTTAGTGAAGCAACCTTTTGATCTAATACAGCCATGAGTCTTTTTGGGAAAGATGCAACAAGTTTTTCACACCAGGATTTGGGGATCCTCTGCCATTCCTCCTTGCAGATCCTCTCCAGTTCTGTCAGGTTGGATGGTAAACGTTGGTGGACAGCCATTTTCAGGTCTCTCCAGAGATGCTCAATTGGGTTTAAGTCAGGGCTCTGGCTGGGCCATTCAAGAACAGTCACAGAGTTGTTGTGAATCCACTTCTTCGTTATTTTAGCTGTGTGCTTAGGGTCATTGTATTGTTGGAAGGTTAACCTTTGGCCCAGTCTGAGGTCCTGAGCACTCTTGAGAAGGTTTTCTTCCAAGATATCCCTGTACTTGGCTGTACTTGATTCATCTTTCCCTCGATTACAACCAGTCATCCTGTCCCTGCAGCTGAAAAACACCCCCACAGCATGATGCTTCACTGTTAGGACTGTGTTGGACAGGTGATGAGCAGTGCCTGGTTTTCTCCACACATACCACTTAGAATTAAGGCCAAAAAGTTCTATCTTGGTCTCATTAGATCAGAGAATCCTTCAGGTGTGTTTTAGCAAACTCCAAGGGGGCTTTCATGTGTCTTGCACTGAGGAGAGGTTTCCGTCGGGCCTCTGCCATAAAGCCCTGACTGGTGGAAGGCTGCAGTGATGGTTGACTTTCTACAACTTTCTCCCATCTCCCGACTGCAACTCTGGAGCTCAGCCATAGTGATATTTGGGTTCTTTACCTCTCTCACCAAGGCTCTTCTCCCCCGATAGCTCAGTTTGGCCGGACGGCCAGCTCTAGGAAGGGTTCTGAGAATCATGAGGTCAAAGGAACTGCCTGAAGAGCTCAGGGAAAGAATTGTGGGAAGGCACATATTTGGCCAAGGTTACAAAAAATTTTGGGAAATTGGATTATGGAGGCCACTGTGCTCTTAAGAACCTTAAGTGCAGCAGAATTTTTTTTGTAACCTTGGCCAAATATTTGCCTTCCCACAATTCTGTCTCTGAGCTCTTCAGGCAGTTCTTTTGACCTCATGATTCTCATTTGCTCTGACATGCACTGTGAGCTGTAAGGTCTTATGTAGACAGGTGTGTGGCTTTCCTAATCAAGTCGTCAGTATAATCAAACACAGCTGGACTCAAATGAAGGTGTAGAACAAATTGAAGGATGATCAGAAGAAATGGACGGTATGTGAGTTAATATATGAGCCTCACAGCAAAGGGCCTGAATACTTAGGACCATGTGATATTTCAGTTTTCCTTTTTTAATAAATCTGCAAAAATGTCAACAATTCTGTGTTTTTCTGTCAATATGGGGTGCTGTGTGTACATTAATGAGGGGAAAAAAATAACTTTTTAGGACATTTTTAAGATTTTAGGAAATGGCTGCAATATTTAAAAATTTAAGGGAGTCTTAATACTTTCCGTACCCACTGTATATATATATATATATATATATATATATATATATATGTATTTAAACTTGACACCCACAGTCACACAAGGACTTCACCACACCTGTAAGAATAATTAGGCAAACATGAGTTACCTAAAGCGAAGGTCAAAATATAAAGGCATATTTCAAATCATTTAGGAAATAAAGAAAGGCAAAAGAGACAATTTAAAAATATAAACCTCAATTTATTGCACAATCGCTGCAGGAGACCATGGGGTTTGGAAGATCTGTATTGTGTGAACAAATATAACTGTGGACACACAAATCGACTGAGAGAGAAATATAGGCCCTTAAAACAAACCAACAGAGACACACGCTTGTAGATAAAACCATTTACAACAAGAAATGTTTATGTAAAATTAAATTTATAGTAAATTTTGCAATAAATTAGTTTAGGACACATAATAAAACAAAACAAAACAAAAATAAAAATAGAAAAATATACATGGCCAATAAGGCTCAGTGCGTGACTTGTGAATGGCTTCATCCAGAAAGTCAACATGGTTTAACTGAACATCATTTATGTTGTCTATAGAGCGCTGTGGCCACCAGATGATGCCAAACAACCAAATTCAACAAAGACACAAGCAGTGGAAACAAAAAAAAACCCGACAGATCTTTCAGAGACTTCCTGTCTTCCTATGTGCATTAGTATTCTCAGCCTTTATACTTAAATTAAGACTATCATTGATAGTAGTTACCCATCTCAGAATAATAGTAATAATAACAATATATCCATTATCATAATAATGCAAAATGTAACCAATGATGAGTTTTTAAAAGATCATTAACAGGCTATCCAGCACCTGCATACTAAGAAAACAAAGTTATTATATGTTCATACATCATGTCATAATATTTATACCACAGGACATTAGAATATACAGACAGGAGAACATCATCCATGAGAATATCATTCTTGTTCCTCCTCTAAAACATGGGTTATAATGCAATCCATTTCCTTGAGGGCTCACTGTAACATGCTCTTCACATTCTCACATCACCTAACTGACTACATGAATAAACAAATTCTTGATCAGCATTTTTGGACACATTCGGCCCCATAAAGGCATTATGCATCTTGAAGGATGCACAGTCCAAATGCCTGATGACTGATAAGCCATCGCGACCTTTGCCCTTAAAAACATACAACTTATCAGTCAGTCCTCGATTTTAACCAGGACAAGCAAAGAAGACCTAACAGGATTAAAAGAAAACTGGCCCAAAATCAGTTGTTGAGGTCACTCAGTGCAAGTGAGCACTGACAGGGCACCCTGAGAAGAGGAAACCCCAGGATGGCATGGTCTGAGCAAAACACGTTGGTGTGAACACACAGAGCTGTTTCTTTTCAGGACTGGTAAAACATCTTGTTTTTGAAATTGACATGTACAAACGTGTTTGTGTATATATATGTACATATTTCGATTATGCATAGTTATCCAGTGGGTTTCAGAGGTAATAACATATCAGGACCCCAAACCAAAACATCTCTGTACTATTCTGAATGTAAAAAAAGAGATTTCGCCAACAGTTTAAAAACCAACGACCATGTTAAAGACATAATGACATCAAAGTAGTACAGACGTATTATTATGGCGTTAACCCTACTAAATAATCTAATAGCATTGTTAACTCTCCTGCCAGGTCTGTCATTGTGATGTCGCAATTTTTGCTTTTTACAGTTACAGAATGATCAAATCTTTAATGCCTTTGAGATTAAATCGGACAATCCTTATTGAGTGTCACTCTCTCAGACGAAATATATTAACATTCAATATATTTTTCTATAACATTTTTTCACTATATATTAATATGAATATATAAAAATGCCACTTGCATTTTATGCATATACAGTCTTCATACAGGTATTTACGTTACCTATATGGACTTTAAAGTTCTTAACTGGTTTTCACTTTGATCCAAAGCCCTTTTGGTAAAAAATTAATAAACAGTGCAGTTAATTACTCGATATGTTTGTATTGCCTCTGGGCTGCTCATGTGATTTCATTCAATTTCTGAAGACAAATATATATTTGATGCATAAGCTCTGTTACTGCACATTAAGCACATATGTCAGGGGTTGCATTGCACAAGCATTAGCAATTGCATGTTGTGTTTTAAGGGGATTGGTTTACTAGTATTTACATGCACCACTTGATTTCAGAGTCAAATGTTTGTCATTTAATAGCATTAAAGGGGTTGGGGTAAACCTTCCCTGTTCCGAGGGACTTGTGGTGTGGTTTGTTTTTAAAACCACTCTGGTCTTCTAAGATCAGGGCTGGACAACTGAGGCCACCAAACATTTAATTTGGCATTGAGTATGTGTAAGAGTTTGTCAGATACATCTGAGCAACCTTCGACCTAACATGCACTGATTCTACACTAATAGATCTGATCTCTGCTAGAGGATATTAGAGTATTCTGGTTGTGTAAAGATGTGTGATCCCCACCTGGTTCAAATAATTTATATATAAAAAAATAATCATAAAAATAAAAACAGTAGTAGTAGTAGTATTAAAATAAATAATCTTCAAACATTGCCAAACGTTAAAGCTTAATCTTAAATATAATAAATATAATGGCTATGACACAGAGTGAAGGTAATTGAAATGAACGACAGACCTCACTGATGTTTATTCTAAAAGCTACATTGCGATAGTGTCAGTGAATCTATCACATCGTGATGTTTGTTTGTTGTTCTTTAAGACTAGTGAGGTTGGAAGGGCTAGAAGAGTCATCCTTGGTTTGTTCCGCTTAGTAGTGCATAAGTGTGCTAAGGTAACAAATCCAAATGTGCAAAACTGCATAATACAGCCCATTTGGAACAATGTGACCATCTCCATAGTGCAATCTGCATTACGAACTGGTTTAGTTTGCATGAATCACACTCTAAAGTAGATATAAAGGTTTAGCAACTGCAAACAGCTCTGTTAAAGCTAAAGTCTTTTGGCAACTTTTCTTAAAAATCAAAGGGGCCATTATGAATTATATTCAGTCAAGTTCATCCTATTACTAGGGATTTAGATAATCATTAATTTGGTCTAATATTCATCTGCCACATCTGAGGAGCGGGAACTTCAGGTGCGCAGTGGGTGAAGATGGCCAGCAGAGAATTAAAGCCTTTGTCCAAACAGCACGCCATTAAGAAAATAATTTGCCTCGTCTTGAATCCAAGGTTACATAGATAATTGAGGTTAAAAGTCAGAAAGTAATTAAATCTAATTTAGAGAGGTACAAAATCCAATCTTTCAAACTACAGATTAGGATATTAAAACCATAAGTGTACAAGGCTGAACTGACTTTTCGGCAGCACAGCAGAGAAAATATCTTCTGCAGGTAGGGTAAAATGTTGCCCAGGTATTATTAAAGTCACAGGTACTGAATATATAACAAACATGATCAAAGTCACAGAGGGCACTAAGACATAAAACAGGCACTCAGCAACTTTAACCACCCAGTAAAAATATAAAGCTCAAGGCAATGAGCAAACCAAGGAATGACCCCTTCACCCTTCACTTACAGGTATCAGGGTGAGACTGTGAAAAATATGGACCTGAACAAAGGGAGACGGCACAAAAAAAAAGAACAACAACAAAAAGAGTGTGATATAACAAGTAAAGTCAACTCAAGTATTTCCAGTAAATGTTGCTGTGTGTATGTGTGTGGTGTTAGCACTGATGTTACATTTGATATGCTGCATAGTCTGCAATAGAGTAATACGTTGAAATTTGGTGGTGCATACATCATTTCTGCACCATTGGTCTTTGTTTGTATCACCAGCAAAATTGAGAAGAGACAAACCATAATTAGTTTTCACAAAAGTCATGCTATTTTTTGCAACAAATTTTTGATTATGTGATATGTTAAACCTTGCTTTTTGAGACCCAATCATTTAAGGGCTCAATCATGTCTTTCACTATTCAACTGCAACTAAATTTAGTGGTTATAAATGCTTTAAATGCTGGTGAACATATGACATCAAATAACGTCAGACCCCATATGTGTGTGTGTGTGTGTGTGTGTGTGCCTATAAAATGTGTAGGTCTCCAAACCAAAAAACAAATGAGCTTTGTTTGAGCTAGCAGGTCTAAACAGTGCCATGCACAGCCAATGTTTATACAAACACGGATATGTACATTCTGGCTACTGATGGCACAAACAAGCATGTGTGTCAAAGCTGGCACTGGTGTCTCCTAAAAAAAAAAAAAAACATGTAAAACACTTCTTATAGACTTCCGTGCACACAGTTATATACAAAGCACAACAACCTCCCCCGACCCCAAACCATTATTTGCCCAATTACATCGCATTCCCAAACATGTTATTACTAAAAGAGGTCCTCACGCCTTATTACCCTTGATTCCAGACTGGCAGGGGCCACTGTCAGTCTGATGGACAGTGATACGTGTTGATCCATATTAAGTCGTCCCGCACCCCCCAGTGTAGGTACAGTATTGACACTACCACCAGCACATGCATGATCTGATGGCTGTTGCACCAGTAGTCAAACAGGCCCGGGCGGAACCGCTCGGGGATTCGTGTGATATTGATGACACCGCCCAACACCGCGAGTGCATCCATGGTGAGAAAGTGACGTAGTGAGGAGGGACTCCCTCCGCCCAAACCTATCCAGCGCAGGAGGAAAAACGAGAAGCGGAAAAGTGCCTGCCAGGCGAAGGAACGCAGACGCCGCACTCTGCTGCGTGCTGTGATGGCACAGTAGATGGCGTAACTGGAGAGCAGGATGTATATCAGCAGAGCCACTGTGCGGGTGAAGGGGTAGCAGAGAAGAGTGCTGTACACGATGGGCAGAGCTCCTGTGAGTGAACCAAAACACAGTGTTACTATGATGAATACCTTTTGTTGCCGAAAATGCAACTGTACCGCTCACATCATTCAGGCGGGAACAAAAATCTACAAAAAAGGGGAGATTGCTTTATGGCAGCAACAAATGCGTGTGTACAGCTATCCACTGTAATCACTAGAGTGATACAATTACAACAGCCACTTAAGGCAGGCATACACGGTGCAAATTAGGATGGTCTGAAGATCGTATGTCCATGCACACCTCACGAGTGAGTTTATCGGAAAATCGTATGGACAAGGTGATACACGGCACGATTTTACAACCTGCCAATTTCCGAAAGCAATCGCATGAAGTTGATAGGCGCGTTCAACTTGAAGAAGCGCTGCACAGAAGGATCACTGTATGACATTAAAGTACTGTGAGAGCGATAAGAGAGCACATGGATCCAATGCATTCGAATCGCTCTCGCGGTACTTTGATGTCATACAGTGATAATTCTGTGCAGTGCTGCTTCAAGTCGAACGCACCTTATATAAATGCTCTCCCTCTTTCATAACTGCATATAAAATATTGATACGAGCCGTGACTGTTTCCTACACATACAGGTTAGTTTTCAGCAACAGAAAACCGGGATGTCTGGTCACCGTAGTGTGTGTGTGTGTTCTTGTATATGGTTTATGGGGACACAAATATCTATAATGAGTGACGTGACATTCAGCCAAGTATGGTGACCCATACTCAGAATTCATGCTCTGCATTTAACCCATCCATTGTGCACACACGAACTGTGAACACACACCTGGAGCAGTGGGCAGCCATTTATGCTGCGGCGCCTGGGGAGCAGTTGGGGGTTCAGTGCCTTGCTCAAGGGCACCTAAGTCGTGGTATTGCCAGCCCAAGATTTGAACCCACAACCCTAGGGTTAGGAGTCAAACTCTCTAACCACTAGGCCACGACATCCCACCAAGGACAGGGGTATTACAATGTATATCACACTTCCTGTGCCCCCGTAAACCAAATGGCTTAAAAAATACTAAACGGTGTGTAATTGAAATTTGAAACATGCATTTTTACATGATGGATAGAGGTAGTGCATGGGGATAGAATATAGAGTTTGAAAACCGTTACGTCTATGGAGAGTCCCTGTAAACTACATATGCCTGTGTGTGTGTGAGTGAGAGAGAGAGAGAGAGAGATAGTTAAAAAGCATGGTACACACTGCTAGAAACATCATACAGCGCTCACGAAGACATGTTTAAAAATGATCGGGAGGTCGGGAAGTGCTCATAAGGCACTCTGCTCGGCTCCTAATTCCTCGCACATGATACGAGCCGTGACCATACGAGCATACACATCTTTATCAAACAAGCCAAGCAAGAGACAGTGGAAGTGCTGTGAAACAGCTTGTCACTGCTGCTTTAGATGTGAACAGAGAAGACTGTCATGTTGTAAGGCGCTTTAATAGATTCATGTCCATATCTCTTTTGCTCCTTTATTTTCTCAGTTACAACACTGTTTTCTTGTACAACACTTCTCCTTTGGCAAAATGTTGCAACAGCCTGAATGATAACTACATACTGTATATAAAGGAAATGCATATTTTACTTATTCACTGGGCCGCTGTGACACACGTCTCTAATGCAATAAAGCCTGTTTTAGTGTGCACCGCTAAAATTATGTAATGACACGTCACTTTATCAGGTGACCTCATTAGGTATGAACAACCTATAAAAAATATCGAATGTGGGGTGGCCGGAGAAAAAAAAAACCTAAATCCACAGAGGAAAACAGAACAGAATCAAAAAGATGTACTGAGAGATAATGTGATATAGCGCTCGGGTTAATCTGACAGCAGTTTGAGATGCTGACCTAGCGTGTTGATCATGCAGATTCCACACATATCTAGCGTGAGCAAGGTTTGGTAGACAGGCTCGCCGCCCTTATGGTTCATGAAGAGGTGGTAGACCACTGAGCCCAGCTGCGGTGACAGGCAGGCTAGGAAGTGCACAACGCCAAGCCACATCGCGCTGATCTGTGACCAAGGGATGTTGAGGGGGAGCAGCACCAGGAAACAGAGCAGAGGGATTCCTAAAAGAGAAGACAAAGAAACGATAAGATAAAGAGGCTCAGGAGAGTCACTGTATACAGAAGACGTAGTTGAAGTGCTGTTGAAACACACAAGGCCTGTGAAGAGAGCGAGAAGGTGGTTATTTGGCATTATGCTCAGACAAGCCCTGCTGTGTTTTATTGTGTCCCTTGAGTTTAAAGCAGACTAAAGAACACATGGATTAATGGAGGCACAGGGAACGGCCCAGCAAAGAGGGTCTCAGTTGCTTTGCTGTGCTAATTTTAGCAGCAGCTGCAAAAATGCAAACTACACACTAAAACAAAGATCTTTAAAAGTCTTTAGCATTAAATGACAGTCAGTGGCTTTGTAGAGATGGGCATTTTCCAAAAATACTATATTCGAATACTTGGGCTCATTAAAAAAAAACGAATATTCGAATATTCGTTTATTTACATGATACTTAACGGTAAAAACTTGATTTACTTTATAATTTTTTTTTTTTATAATCAAGTTTTTGACACCATTTCTGAACAAACTCATGATTAGCCATTACATTTTATCTCAAGTTTTTCTTTTAACTGAAAATGTTTGCAAAAATAAAAATAAAAAATGAATAATAATAATAAAAGTAATAAAAAAATAAATTGAACAAAAGCATTCAAGCTCAAGCAGAGCAAACGGAAATAATAAAGCAGACAGTGATCATTACTGTACAGAACTTATTCTCGAGTCGGCCTACGTTTATCATGTTTATATTTTTATTTTTTCTCATCATGTTAATGATGAAAAAAACAATCATATCCACATGCCCGGGTGAAAGTTGGCTCCTCAGTCTGATAACAATAAAGAACACGCGCCACGCAGACGTTCCGGAGACACACAGCGCAGTGTGTTTTCTGTTATTAATGAATTCTCCCTCATGGAAATTTAAATATGTCTCAAGATCTATTCGCTATCAGATGAGCTCTCTTCTTAGCTCACTCGGGGCACAGCTGCAATGGACTGCGGTTTCATCTTTCATCAGTCGACTGGTGCGTTTGGATTTCATGTGATTTCTCATTGTGGTGGTGATATTATAACTCCGTTTCACTGATTCATTTGATCAAAAGTAATTCCACTTTGTAAGATTGTTTTGATCAAAGTGATTCAAAACAGATGATAACATTCTCTGTGACAATAAACTTACTAACACACTCCTCAGCGCATCCCAGAGCATTTTAGGGAGCATTTTAGAGCATGGGGAAGTCGTGGCCTAATGGTTAGAGGGTTGGACTCCCAATCGAAGGGTTGTGAGTTCTAGTCTCGGGCCGGACGGAATTGTGGGTGGAGGGAGTGCATGTACAGTTCTCTCTCCACCTTCAATACCATGACTTAGGTGCCCTTGAGCAAGGCATCGAATCCCCAACTGCTCCCCGGGCGCCGCAGCATAAATGGCTGCCCACTGCTCTGGGTGTGTGCTCACAGTGTGTGTGTGTGTGTTCACTGCTCTGTGTGTGTGCATTTCAGATGGGTTAAATGCAGAGCACAAATTCTGAGTATGGGTCACCATACTTGGCTGAATGTCACTTCACTTTAAGTTATTATAACTTACTTTTTTTTTTTTTTGCATAGCCTACTTAAGATTTATCATGGATTCCCTGCATTTAAAGGGGTGGTTTACTGGTTTTATTTTTTTTTCTAGGATTGATTGTGTTTATGAGGTGCAGTCTAACATGTATTCATGCTTTGTTTTTAAAAACAAATCATTAAAATCGATTATTTCCTGTTATTATGAAGCCCCTCCCTCTGAAATACGCGATGGGCTGAGATTGGTCAGCAGGGTCAGTGTGTTGTGATTCGCTAAAATGCCTCTAGAGCCACAAGTATAGGTCTCTGCAGGAAAGTAATGGGAGTTACCAGATAAGGGTGTTTTTACACCATGATACCTGACTGGTTGACGCCATAGTGATGTTAGGTTTAGGGGTGGAGTTGGGTAAGGGGGATCATTTAGATTGCATGATTTAGAAACACCCAGCAGTTTCAAAACACCCACATGGTAATAAACGCCCGCTTTTGCTCTGCAGAGACCTACTACTATTTTCTAGTCCAGTCAACCTAAATCATTCAATCAAGCAACTAGGATTTTTATTTATTTATTTTTAACTTGGATCAATAATCATAATCAAATGTTACCCCACAGCCTTAAATTTTAAAGATGACAAAATACTTTTTTCTTTCAACTTAATTTATTTAATGATAGAGACAATACTTTCAGTCACATTTAATGCCTTGCTCAAGGGCACCTCAGTCGTTTTCTCTTCCCCTTCTCTATTTCTATTGGTTATCAAGTTTTGTGACATAATGGACCCGGGAGAAGCTCATTGTAGTCCCTTACCAGCCATTTTTGTAGGCATTAAACTGCCAGAATTTTAAAAGACAATATCTCTATCTTATTTTTCCAATAATAATGACAGATTGACAATTCTACTTTTTGTGCAAACCCCTAATTTTTACCAGTGACTCAAAGAAGTACATGAAAAAACTGTTGGACGGTCTTCTTGTTTGTGAAAATCTTATTCTCTCTAAGCCCCTGTCATTCCCCCAGTGTAACATGATTCATCTTAATCAGGTAAAAAAAAAAAAAAATCCACCATATAAGACAAACTAATGCAAATCATAATTATGACCAGAGATGTAAAGTCATAACTATGATGTAAAAATTCTCTATTTGTCATAATTTAGACTTTTCATATCCTGAATATGACTTTGTCATAATTTCGACTTGACAAAATAAAATAAAAAATCATCTAATAATCATCATTTAACAAAGCATGACAAAGCACCCAAAATAAGATTCTATCATAATTTCTTACCCTTATGTCATCCCAAACCTCTATGATGTTTTTGATGTTGAGTCCCGCTTAAAGCTGCGGTAGGGAACTTTTGACGCTCTAGCGGTTAATAAACAGAACTGCTTGCGTCTTGCGGAAGAACATCGTAGCTGGAACTACTTCTCTCTGTTTATGTCTATGAAGAATCACAAAGGTACTGGGTTACTCCGCCGCGGTACCCCCGAAGCAATCTAAAATAGTCTGAATATAAACACTTATTATAGGTGTACCCTAGTGATTCAGGACAAGCTAAAAACACGGTTTGGAAAATGGATTCATGCTGTACTCGCTTATTATATAAACTTTTCTACATTTTGAACACAAACAAAGTTACGGACCGCAGCTCTGATTGGTTGTTTTTTACCGGGAGCGCATGACTTTCTGCAAATGGCAATAGGACCACTGGGAGGAGCCAGAGGAGCTTGATTTTTTCACAGATTATCTGTTTCATATTCTACTGTCAGGACATAATGACAGGTTTAATAAATATGTAAAAAATATTTTTTTTACAAAAGTTCCCTACAGCACCTTTAAAGGGTCATATGATGTTGCTAAAAGGAACATTATTTTGTGTATTTGGTGTAATGAAATAGGGGTGCTCCGATCACGATCGGCCGATCGTTATGCGCATCTCGTCAGTAAAGCCGGTTTTCTAATCAGCGGTTAATTCCATCAGGTGCGTTATTTCACAAAGAGTAGCTGTTACTACACAGAGCAGTTGTTAATAGAGAAGATGCGCAAATCATGTTAATTTTCAGCGTTTTAGGCGCATCTTCTCAGTTAACAATGGCTCTGTGTAGTAACAGCTGCTCTATGTGAAATCACGCACCTGATGGAATTAACCGGTGATTAGAAAACCGGCTTTACTGATGAGATGCGCATTAACGATCGGCCGATCGTGATCGGAGCACCTCTATAATGAAATGTGTTTATGTGGTTTAAGGTTAAAAAAAAACATTATTTTCCACATAATGTACATTACTGTTTCACCTCTATGCCCTGCCTTCTGAAATGCGTCGATTTTTACAAAGCTCATGGTCTAATTAATGCTCGAAATGGCACCTGCGACAACAGTGATAATAAACGGTACACCTTCTTTCTTTGTGTGAACATTTGGGCACCGTTTTTGCATATCTTCCCACAGAGTGATGTAAACATGTGGGGGCGTGTTTAAATGAGCCGTTTTAGGTGGACGTGGACGTGTCTTAACTTTTATAAAGAATATCTCTTTGGATTTGAGACTTTAGTCTTTGCAACTTTACAGATCAGATCTAAAAAAATTAATCACATCATATGACCCCTTTAAATTTATTGTGTGGACAACAAGAAAAGAGAGACATTTCTTAAAATAACTTTTGTCTTTCGACAGCATGGGGATACATTTTTCTCCATTACTGAGTGAACTGTGTTTTGACCAATTCTGTGGTTTATGTGCAAGTATCAATCGATTTATGCAGAAGTTTGCAGTCAGATCATAGCCGATTAGTGGCCTTTAGAAAAACAGCATGTGGTTTAAAGAAGCCCACAGGCCAAAAAACATCTAAAGTAGTTAGACCAGAAAAAGACTAGTAATGATTACAAGTCATAGTCAGAAACTGAAAAGAGCAGTTTCAAACAGCAGATGTTACAGGTGGATATGAAGTACATCAAGTGTTGCTCTGAAGACATGGCGTGCAAACATGCCATACAATTGTGCATACATAACATGCAAAGTCAAACACAAATACTTGAGCACAAAGCAAACACAGTGAAGGGAGCATGCACCTCAGTATAGCGTTCAAATGCAAGAATGGAAATCGCCGTATGTAAAAACCAAAAACAAATTGACAATATGCACAATAGATTTTCATTCAACAGTAGGCTTGTCACGATAACAATTTTTTTTGTTGTGCGATATATTGCCCTAGAAATAAATGCGATAAGCTATATTATTGTAATTTAAAGACATTTATTTTATGCCACTGAATATACAATGTAACGCATAAAAAAAGAGGGCCTACACAGTTCCAAATTTCTTGAATATTCAGATCATGGAAATAAATAAAAAAAAACTGAATAAAAAGTAAATAATCATTTTCTAACAAAAAGTGCAAAGGATACAAAGGATAAAATGCACAAAGAATGGAGATTTTTCAATCTACAAATTTTACCCTGACCTTCTTGTCTCTGTAAATTAAGGGTGCACACTGTTGCAACACACAAGTTGAAAAACACAATCACTTCTCAGCAGTCAGATGTCTATGCACAAAGGCACAGGTTCCTAAACAAGACCATATCTGCAGATGAAACCTTTTTTGTATACTCATTTTTTTTTTTATTTAAACTAGCACCTCATGACTATACCAAGTTGTGTACGAGAAGCTGCAAAAAACACAGGCAGAATTGGAATGTACCAAACATGATGACATATAATGTGCAATACATTGCGTCATCAAAAATGATTGAGGTCATGTACATATATTGCACGAAAAGTCAATATATTGATTACTGCGACAGGCCTATTCATTAGTCTTTGTTGTCACCTAGTCTTACAAACTCCAAAAGTATTTTACCAATCCAAATAGTACACACAGAGTTAGGTTAGATTACTTATTTATAAAGAATTTATATTTATTTAAATCTATAATTAATAGAGAATAAATGCCTCTTTATTTCCTCTTCGAAAAAGGCAACCTGGTGCAGCTCCCTACAGCAAAGTCATCTTTCGGGTCAGGTTAAGCTGTGTCATTCATTTCAAATCTCTAATTTCTGCTTACTTGACTACAGTGGGCCAGAACACTCTTGAACATACTCTGAACCACAGCGTTGGCTTGAGAACACACTTTGAGAGTGCAGTGCACAGATGCACTCGTTCTTCTTAGGTTTTCAGCAATGCACATCGGTGTGAAGGTCCTTGTACATGGAGTCCAAAATGTTCTTATGCGTATGCACATTTTCGTATTCATCATCCTAAAAATTTGTCACACACAGAAACCTTGCACGCTGCAGGTCCTTACAGAGTCTGAAATTCTCGTCCAAAACATTGTCCGTCACAAAAAAATTCCAGATCAGGTTAAATTGTATGTGTTTTCATATATGTTTTGGTGCGTGACAAATCTTTACCATGACGAACATTAAAAAACGCATTAAAAATTTTGAACTCAGTGCACGGACCTTGAGTGTGTCATTTGGTATCAAAACAATATAAAGTAGTACCAACAATGTTTTACCAGTCCACAAGACAGTTTCTTGGAAGGAAAGTGTACTGTATGTAAGACAGTATACCTGCAGGCAACCACATGACCCAGCTTGCTGATTCCACACAGGACTGCAATTTAGCCTACATGTTTACGACCGGAAATTCCTTTGGAGTTGACCTTTATGCCTGATTTTACGTTTTTATATCTCCTCTTGGCAACTACTGCTCACTGCATATGTGATATTTTACTTAAAAAGATAACTCCTTTTGTTATTGACAAACAATTAATTATGGGCATAGTGACGTACACAGCAACAAAATGGGATGGAGAGTTCAGTAAAAGATGCAGAACTTTGCATTTCATGGAGTAGATGTATAATAATTTAAATGGATGGTTTTTCAAAAAAAAAAAAAAAAAAAGAAGACAATTCTGTCATCATAGTTTCATCACTGTCATGTAGCTCTAACCCAGCAAATAGTATCGAGTTCACATGGCACACTTGAGACTTTTGAGGCTTGACAATGAATGAGGAAAATGTTGCTGCATGAAAGAGACTGGACAACTTTCCTCAGAAGAAAGTCTTATGTGTTTAGACCAACATGAATGTAGATAATTTATTTTTTATTTTATTTATTTTTTCCATTAACATGTAGTTTCCTGAAAGAGCTAGTAAGTTGCAGTTACAACACACAGTGCTCAAGTAGGAAATATTAACCATTTCCTGTGTCTGGTGGTAGAGCAACACTGATAATTTAAATGGGGTTTAGACTATAGCTATAAATGGATAATACAAATGCAAATACTGGTAAGACCTAAGTAGCCAGGATGGGCAAAACTCATACGGACATGATTGAAGTAATGCAATTCATTAATAATGATTTATTATAAGTATATAAAAAAGTTTTAAAAATGACACAAAAAATGAAGCTGGTGACATGTAACAAAAGCACATAAAGAGAGAGGGCACTGTCAGCTTCCTCTTTGAAGCAATAGGCTCTCTCACTCACCGTGTGTGTAGATGTTCCCCAGCTCATTGTGCAGATAGAAGAGACTCTTGATACACTCCTGGACGGAGGAGATGGGTCTATAGCCAGTCAGGACATATTTGTTGAACTGTAAGTGTGGAGGAGAGTTTCCCCAGTCCAGCAGTCTGGGGCCGTTTAAAAATGCCATAGCAACTAGAAACAGTCACGACGAAGCTAAAATAACTGCACTATACATCTACACTTCCACGCACAACACAGACTAAAAAAAAATATTCGACACCCTAGACATTAGTCGGAGAAGTCCAGCCCGTCATGTGCAGCCAGCTACATGGCTAACAGACCTTCTCTTTGGCCGAAAGAATTTGAAAAAGGAACTTTTGCCTCAGCGACGTTTTGTTTTCGAACGTTGGCGGTGGCGGCGTCATCCGCACGGATTGACGTAGAAATTCCAAGATGCGTTCATAGTGAGCTTCGCTCAGTGCGGCATGTAACATTTAAACGAAGTGCGGTCACACCCTGCTCCAGCCTTTCAAACAAACCCTACCAGCTTCTGTCAGCTCGACTTCACAGGCAACCCGAGGAGAGGTGGCTTTCGTTTGCTGATCATCAAATAGCCGCCGAGTAATAATTTAATCATCGGGAATAGCATGGATTTCGTGAACGCGGAGCCGTGTGCTCGGTCAAGCCGAGAGTAACTTCCTCATATTCCCGTAGTGTGTGAATGAATCATCACCATCATCATCTGTCCGTCCAGAGCATCGGCATCCACTATGATTTAAGCTACCAGCGCTCTGTAAGACCCATGTGTTTGCAAGAACCTGATAGAAGACTCAATTTAAAGGACCTGAACGAAGCAGGTGTATTTTGAGGGTAAAGAAATAGGCTGCCAGTACGAGTTTAATGTAGTGATGATAGGACAATATTGCTTGGCACCGATCATGAGTAGTCACTCACTAATATGACAGGGGGGTTAATATTAAAATATTCAGCGGATGTAAAAGGGAAAAAAGCTCTATAATAAAATTCTCATAGATATGTCAAGTTTCCCCCAGAATACTATCAAGCATCCCCTGGCATCCGCTCCTTTTTCAGTGACAAGCACTATTGTCCAATAAGGAAGTGCAGCTTGCAAAGAAAAAGTGTGCACGCTTATCATGTGCTTTGCTTTTTCATTTGAACAATAACGATATCAAACCCATTCAATGCGTTTTCTGTTCCCTGTCCCACTACCCGGATAGCTCGAGAGCTAATGGGCTAGCTGCCTTCACCTTGATTGTGCCAACTGCAAGAACACACTAGATTCACAGTCAATGTCTTAGCAGCAGTTAAACATCACAACCAGTTTTTCCCAAACAGCGGCACGCGCATTCCTGTGATCCCCCCCGCTCCGACTAAAATATCCATCCGTAGGCTTGGCATTTGTCATCCAGCGAACGGAGGAATGTACGTGGTGGTCAGCTCAGCTCACAGGAACACGTCTCCCCTGTAGCCTACTGCCAAGTGATGTTGCTGCTAGCTTGCAGTGATTTCAGCCAGCAGAATTTTAAACGAGCGCTCTGGTGAGGAGATCCGTTTTTGATAAGCGGCTAAGCCACAAAAGGTGAATATCTCCTACATTCAGCGGCGCTTTTCTCACGGGCTAACTGTTACCGGTGTGCGGGAACATGCGGCTGCTGGAGGGGCGCAGCTGCCCGGCCTTCTCTTCTTATTGTCCGCTGATGCTGCAGCCTTCTAATCCAGTCTGGACCAACTGGGACGAGCTGGGGGTGGCACGAGGACAGGATGGTTTCAATTTGTGCCCTTTAGATATTTTTTTCCATTAATATATGTATATATATATATATAAAGATGACATCAAAATAGTCTATTTGACACCCATTGTGTCTTTATTATTATTATTTTTTAATAATGATAACTCAAAAGTAGAGATATCCGATTCTGAACGAGTCGGAACTTTCCAATGGAATTTGTTGAACAAAGTCGAGTTTGAACGAATCGTTCATAATTCGAACTAAATGATTCTCTTACGAATCGAGTCTGATTCGTAATGAGTCGATTTGGATTGTAGCCTATACTGAGTATTTGATTTTGACAGTTTAGCCCTACTAGACATTACATTAAGATTCAGAAAGGATATTTAAAGGAATTTTAGTATCAGTTTATTGTAAATGCAAATGATATTTAGATTCTTTAATTTTGGTTTAAAGCGCTGATCATACCTGCAGCTAAATTGGACACATGAAATTAATACCAACATGAATTAAAACACAATTAGCGTAATAAAAAGCATAATAAACAGAAATCTACACCTATAGGTTAGCTTTGGCTGTTGAAATGTATAACTTGCCATGACGCCAGAAACCACATGGTGATGACGTAAATTAATCGCTGATTTTAACCGGTTCTTTACATTTACATTACATTTATTCATTTAGCTGACGCTTTTATCCAAAGCGACTTACAACTGCTATATATGTCAGAGGTCGCACGCCTCTGGAGCAACTAGGGGTTAAGTGTCTTGCTCAGGGACACATTGGTGTCTAGCAGTGGATTCGAACCCGGGTCTCCCACACCAAAGCCATGTGTCTTATCCACTGCGCCAACACCACCCATCACTCTTTGAGACGATCAGTTAAAAAAAACGATTTGCAGAAAATTAGTCGGACTTCCTTTCACTAAAGCATAACGCCAACAAGCACACGTGTGGGACACTGCAGACCCCTGTCTCCAACTGCAGATGGCATGATGACAATCAATGAGTTTTAAGTTTTCTGTATGCCTTTTATTCTGTATAACGAGCCTTTAACTTTTAAGTGAAAATACATTCTAGCATAAATCTGTTTTAGGCGATTGAATAAAAGATTCAGTAAAGCTGTTCACATGCTTAAGTTTCAAGTTGTTTGCTAAAGAGTTTCTAATTCATATAATGTATTTTGTTTCCTTGCACATTTATTTTAGCGTTGTTCATCAACAGTATGACTATGTATGCAGTTCAAAATCTATTAATTTATTTAGTATTTTAATATCCATGTTACTAAAGCAAAACAAAATATCACATGCCTAAATTAAAATTTCCAACCACTGATGTGAAAAGTTTGAGTCATGATGCCCTGACCAAACCATGCAGACCACAATCTTTAGCAACATCTGGGCCTGTGACCTCTTTTGATTAAATCTGCAAACAAGTCATTGTATTTGTGACACTTACTTTAAAACAAACTAGTGAACTGAGGTAATAATGTTAAAAATGGAGAAATGACACAAACAAATATATACAGTTTGCCTTATATGTTTGCAGTCAATTTAGCTTAATAACATGCATCATGCATACAATAATACTGTTTGCATTATTTACAGATTTGAGTCAGCAGTACAATGTAGAGCTTTAAAAACAAGTAGAAAAACTTCCACCTGAAAGGGCTGTTTTAAGTGACAAACATCTATGTTTAGAGTTTGACATCTGCATATCATTATGTGAATGTCTCCATTTCTATGTTGAAGATTCATTGCAACTGTTTATCCAATTATGGTAAAGGAACTTAATGTGTCATATTTTTTAAGATATCATGCATACATCATCTATCTGCTTTGCTGAAGTTAAACCACATCCCTTGATGTCAAGCAACATATTTTCACACACATTCCACCCTTTTACACATTTTTTCACACATGATGAGTCAGTGACCACCAAAGTGTGAATGTTCTTGTACCTGTCCATTGCAGAGGCTGGACACATGTGGTACATAAATGAGCACAGCATAGGTACTTTTCAGTCTGCATGCTGAGCGCTCTCAGATTAACTGTAATTTAAAAAAAACCTTGTAGGTAAGTGAAAAATAACCTAAATTTACTCGATTGTTAATCTGAGTTTATTGACTGGTAATAATATCTAAATTAATATCTTTAAACTTTTTTTTGTTGAAAGAATAATCAAAAAAATGTTTATGATGCTGAAACACTAAAAGCGTTAACATTATTCTATCGATTTTGCATAGGAACAATATCATAGTGAAAGTTAAACTGCTAAAATCTAGCCTGCCTATTCATTATAAACATTAAACTTATTTTATATTTAGTGCATTTCTACATAAGGGATGGTCTGGATACACCAATCAAATCACAAAGTTTGTGATTAAAACCAGTATCAGCAAAGAACATTATATACTAATGTATGCACTGTATTTTTTTTTTTTTTCAAGTTTACTTTCTGATTTAGGTACATCACAGTAGCATAACATCCAAATTATTCCTTTACTTATCCTGTGGTCTGGGCTTCTTTTGTACCTTTCTCCTCCAACCAGCCCAGCATGCTTTTTGGGTAAAGAAGCAGACTATCAAGATGAAGCAGAAGCTCCTGGTGTCTGTCATTTACTGGAGGGCCACCCAAAACTGCAGAAGGTCATAATCCCGCTCCGTTTATGAGTCCAGCGAGTCTGGTGGTCAGTTCCACCGTAGAGAAGAACTGGAAAGTCGGCCTGGAAATTGGCAACATTCTAAGCAGGATGTAACTGATGTTGGCTGGAACTAACTCCAAACTCACTGAGTATTCGATGGCAAAGACCAAAAAGGACAAGTTCAGCTTCATTAAACAGTCTACATCCTGTAAACACTACAGGTAAGACTTATAATACAGGTCCTTCTCAAAAAATTAGCATATTGTGATAAAGTTCATTATTTTCCATAATGTAATGCTAAAAATTAAACTTTCATTTATTTTAGATTCATTGCACACCAACTGAAATATTTCAGGTCTTTTATTGTTTTAATACTGATGATTTTGGCATACAGCTCATGAAAACCCAAAATTCCTATCTCAAAAAAATAGCATATTTCATCCGACCAATAAAAGAAAAGTGTTTTTAATACAAAAAAAAGTCAACCTTCAAATAATTATGTTCAGTTATGCACTCAATACTTGGTCGGGAATCCTTTTGCAGAAAAGATTGCTTCAATGCGGCGTGGCATGGAGGCCCAGGATGCTTCGATAGCGGCCTTAAGCTCATCCAGAGTGTTGGGTCTTGCGTCTCTCAACTTTCTCTTCACAATTTCCCACAGATTCTCTATTGGGTTCAGGTCAGGAGAGTTGGCAGGCCAATTGAGCACAGTAATACTATGGTCAGTAAACCATTTACCAGTGGTTTTGGCACTGTGAGCAGGTGCCAGGTCGTGCTGAAAAACGAAATCTTCATCTCCATAAAGCTTTTTAGCAGATGGAAGCATGAAGTGCTCCAAAATCTCCTGAAAGCTAGCTGCATTGACCCTGCCCTTGATAAAACACAGTGGACCAACACCAGCAGCTGACATGGCACCCCAGACCATCACTGACTGTGGGTACTTGACACTGGACTTCAGGCATTTTGCCATTTCCTCCTCCCCAGTGGCTCTGGATGTTTCTACTCCAGACTCAGTCCACTGCTTCACAATCTTCCTCAGGGTCCGGTCACCTCTTCTCGTTGTGCAGCTTTTTTGCCACACTTTTTCCTTCCCACAGACTTCCCACTGAGGTGCCTTGATACAGCACTCAGCCTGTTCGTTCAGAAATATCTTTCTGTGTCTTACCCTCTTGCTTGAGGGTGTCAATGACCCATGATTGCGGTTTTGAGTAATGAACCAGGCTGGGAGTTTTTAAAAGCCTCAGGAATCTTTTGCAGGTGTTTAGAGTTAATTAGTTGATTCAGATGATTAGGTTAATAGCTCGTTTAAAGAACCTTTTCATGATATGCAAATTTTTTGAGATAGGAATTTGGGGTTTTCATGAGCTGTATGCCAAAATCATCAGTATTAAAACAATAAAAGACCTGAAATATTTCAGTTGGTGTGCAATGAATCTACAATATATGAAAGTTTAATTTTTATCATTAAATTATGGAAAATAATGAACTTTATCACAATATGCTAATTTTTTGAGAAGGACCTATATATTAGTCAGTTGGTGTGATATGTCATGGTTTATGTGCTGTATGTATGTATGTATTGACTGTATGTGCAGCACAATACACTACTGTCTTCAGCTACAGCATTAGAAGCCACTCTCCTCTTCATCAGGAACTAAGCTATGAATTCAAAAAAGCTTCCAGAGACAAATGACAACCAAACAAAAGAAAGCTACTTGTGACTTGTTAAAAAGTTTGTCACACATTACATTGTCCAAAATATATAAAAATCAGTGTGTGCTATTTGTCTCAGTCTGTCACATATGTCTCTGTTGTTTGTAATCTGTTCTACAGGTGAAACTCGGTGGAGCTGTGCAATCTGTGACCAGTGCCAAACAATGCATGGCTACTCGACAGGACCTCAGGATGGATGAGATCAAATCATGTCTGGACGTTGAGGCATATGCAAGTGTAATGGGGAGGATCAGCATAGACACAGCATACCATCACTGTAAACAGAGCAAAGACAAAACAACTGAGCACGCACAGGTTTGTGCTTTAACTTGGCTGAATGTGATTTAAAACAGACTTTGAATTATCAGTTAAATGATTAGTTAAAAATTGACTAAACATTATAGTCTGACAGAAATATTAGGTATAGTTATATATATATATATATATATATATATATATATATATATATATATATATATATATATATATATATATATATATATATATATATATATATATATATACTGTATGTCATGTATATCTGTATATATATGACCTGTGCTGACAAAATGAGTCACAATGGCCAAATAGAATAAAAAATAAAATTATATATATATATATATATATATATATATATAGTCACGGGGTGAAGAATAACTCGACAAGAGGTACGTGAAATCAAAAGCCCCGGAGAGTGGATTTATTGTCACAGTGATGCCTGGTGAAAGGTGCTTCTCCGCTATCTGGTGGCCGGTGCTTCCCGTGTGCTCTTCTGTGCCAGTTAAGGTGAAAGTGGGTGCCCAAATGTGCTCCAAAGTGGCTGGGCTGTCGGTCACTCGCTGCTTTCTGCAAAGTGGAGAGAGAGGGATTAGACCAGCATTGCATTCGGTTCAAGAACCTCTTCTGAGTGTAACATCTGCTCCTTTTAAATGTGCTGGCTGATGGGGAGCAGCTGTGACCGATCAGCCGGTGACGAGGACATGCAGGTGTTTTGCTTTGGTTTCCAGGGCGACGCTGATTCCTCTGGGAGTGCTCGTCACTATATATATATATATCTATATATATATATATATATATATATATATATATAGATATATATATATATATATATATATATATATATATATATATATATTTTCACAATATTTAAAAAATATATATTTTCTTTCTTCAAAATGATGTATGATTTGTTGGAATATGAAAAACAAAATGAATGAGCTGCACCTGTTTCAATTTGATAGAGACAGCAAAGTCAATTTAGAGAAAAATTTAAAGTATTCGGAAGGTTCCAAAGCAAAATCACCTAGTAACACTGCATATTTTTCTGATATTCTGCATATCAGAATTAGTCCGTGCGCATGCCAACTCATTTTGCCAGCACGGGTCACCTGTATGTTCTATTGTTCTTTGATTAATATAATTTAATATACACTGAACAAAATTATGAACACAACACTTTTCATGAGCTGAACTCAAAGTTCAAAGACTTTTTCAATGTACACAAAAGGCCTATTTCTCTTAAATATTGTTCACAAATCTGTCTAAATCTGTGTTAGTGAGCACTTCTCCTTTGCCGAAATAATCCATCCACCTCACAGGTGTGGTATATCAAGATGCTGAACAGACAGCATGATTATTGTACAGGTGTGCCTTGGGCTACGTTCACACTACAGGGCTTAATGCTCAATTCCGATTTTTTGAAAAAAAATTATTTTTTTGCAAGGCCGTTCACATTTCCAATTAAATGCGACCTTTTGTGATCTCTTGTGTGAACGTGAAATGACCCAGAAGTGACCCGCATGCGCAGAAGAGTACTCAACGGTGAACGACGTCACTCGTTGTTTGCGGAAGTAGCTAACGTTAAACATGGATGTCAACAACAGTGTAGTCAACAGCGGAGCTCTTTTTGCAATATTAAAGTTATTTTCCCAATGGAGCCAGCACAATTACAATCTTCTCGTTTTAAGAAGAAAATTAAAAAGAAGGAGGAGAGCAAGGTTTTTGGCCATGGCGTTTTGTGGAGCAGTGTTAGCAACGTCGTTACAGAGAAACGTGTGAGTGCGGAGTCGCAGTCAGGAGTGGTGGGATACTGATGTGAGTGGCTCTTCTCGTTCCCGCCTACTTCAACGCAGAATTATGACATTTGTAGCGTATCAATGACGTCGGATACATGTGGCCTGGCCGTTCAGACGGAGGTCACATTTCAAAAGATCGGATACGTATCGGATTCAGGACCACATACCCAAGTGGCCTGGGTCACATTTGAAAAGATCGGATCTGTGTCGTTCAGACTGTCATGAAAAAAATCGGAATTGGGTCGTTTCAGCCTGCAGTGTGAACGTAGCCTTGGGCTGGCCATAATAAAAGGCCACTCTAAAATGTGCAGTTTTATCACACAGCATAATGCCACAGATGTCACAAGATTTGAGGTAGTGCGAAATTGGCAAGCTGACTGCAGGAATGTCCACCAGAGCTGTTTCCCATTAACTGAATGTTCATTTCTCTACTATAAGCCGTCTCCAAAGGCGTTTCAGAGAATTTGGCAATACATCCAACCACAGACCACATTTAACCACACCAGCTGCGGTAACAATCGGTTTGACAAAGAATTTCTGCACAAACTGTCAGAAATCGTCTCAGGGAAGCTCATCTGCTTGCTCATCGTCCTCATCGGGGTCTCGTCCTGACTGCAGTCAGTTGTAACTGACTTGAGTGGGCAAATGCTTATATTCGATGCCGTCTGGCACTTTGGAGAGGTGTTCTCACTGTACATGTCACGGTTCATGAATGCACCATCTCCTGCTGTGTTCATGTTATGTCATGTTAATTGTTTCATGTTTCATGTTAATTGTTTCTGCAGCTCATTCCAATAGCCTACTTAATGCCCTGTCTTTCGTCTATTGTTTGTCAGATCATTGTTTGAGGTCCTCGTGGTTCATGTCTGTTCGTCCTTCAGCGTTCCTGCTCTTGCTCGGTTTCCTGTTCGGCCACTTCTTGATTATCACCACCATTCATGGATCTATCACCACCATTCATGGATCTATCACCACCATCACCTCTACCAACGCACTCAAATCACCCACTCATCTGTCTGTGCTGCCAACGAGGTCCCTGCTCTCCTGCATCCATTCATCAACCTCCAAGAATCTTAACGACACTGTTCGCGCGGTTCAGGCTTTGGTGACGCAGGTGTCCGAGCTCACCCAACAGTTCCAGCTACTATGAGCTCCCACTGCGCCACTCACACTGCCTGTTCCTCCAGCACCATCAGAGACCCCCTCCCAGCCGGAACCACGTCTCCCGATTCCGGAGTCTTACTCGGGTGAGCCCAACTTTTGTAGAGCTTTCTTAACCCACTGTGACATGCACTTTTCCCTCCAACCCAGAACCTTCACCAATGAGAGGGCCAATGTGGCCTTCGTGTGCTGCTCTCTGGGAGGGCGGCATTATGGGGAACAGCGGTGTGGGAGAACCAGGACCCATGCTGCGCCTCGTTTCAGTCACTCTCCACCGAGATGAGACGGGTCTTTGATCGGACCGTCGCCGGGAGAGAGGCTGAGGTACGTAAGCATGAGAGATCCGTCTCAGACTATTCCATCGAGTTCCGAACCCTGGCGGTGGAGTGCCATTGTAACAAGGAGGTGCAGTGGGACATGTTCCTGCATGGGCTGGCTGACCGCGTCCAGAAGGAGATCTACGCCCTGGATCTCCCTACTTCTCTGAATGGGCTCATAGAACTGGCTTTGCGGGTTGACGCACGTCTGACGCGGCTGGAGAGGCGGAGCTTACCCAGTACCACATCCAGGACACCGACTGACGTGCGGTTCAGCAGCGGAGATGCGGCCAGCCCCTTCTACGATCACAAGCCCATGCAGGTAGGGCGAGCTCGGCTTTCCCGGGAGGAGAAGGAGAGGCGGAGATCCCTTGGCCTGTGCCTCTACTGCGGGGGAACCGGAAATCCCGCTTACACCTGTCTGGTAAAAGGGCCAAGCCCGGTAGTACGTATGAGGCTACTATCGGGTGGGATCTCCGCCGAGAAGACCTCATCATCATCTACGCTCCTTCCGGTAAGACTAAGATGGTCAGCACAGACCCACGACTGTCAAGCACTACTGGACTCAGGGGCAGAAGGTAATTTCATGGACAGCACACTACACATTCCCCTCAAAGCCCTTCCGCACCACATCACGGTTCACGCCCTCAATGGACAGAAACTCCCGGTCATATCTCACATCACTGAAGACATCACCCTCATCACATCAGGCAATCACTCTGACTCTCCTCTGGCACCCATAGTCCTCTGTCACCCCTGGCTCCTCCTCCACAACCCCAAAATAGACTGGTCCTCTAACTCCATTCTAACCTGGTGTAAAAGATGTCATGAGTCTTGTTTAGTGTCTGCCTGTCCTTCTGTGTCTATGTCTGTGTTACAAGAGGAGGCGGTGGATTTGTCTAATGTGCCCGCGGAGTACCTCCACCTGAAGGAAGTGTTCAGTAAATCTTGTGCTGCTTCTCTTCCTCCGCATCGTCCCTACGGCTGTGCCATAGAATTACTGTCAGGTAAGTCTCCGCCTAAAGGCAAATTATATTCACTTTCTGTTCCGGAAAGGGTGGCTATGGAGAAATATATTTCTGATTCTCTAGCTTCGAAGTTCATCTGCCCTTCCTCTTCTCCAGCGGGGGCGGGTTCCTTTTTGTAGGGAAGAAGGATGGATCATTGTGACCTTGTATTGATTACCGGGACTGAACAGCATCATGGTAAAGAATACTTATCCTTTGCCGTTGATGTCTTCAGCCTTCGAGAGATTGCAGGGAGCGTCGATTTTCACAAAACTGGACTTAAAATGATAAATGCTTATCATTTGGTCCGATTCAGGGAGGGGGGTGAATGGAAGACCACCTTTAATACCCCCAGAGGACACTTTGAATATTTGGTCATGCCCTTCGGGCTCTCCAACTCCCCAGCAGTCTTCCAGGCACTCGTCAACAACGTGCTGCGAGATATGATTCATCAGTTCATATATGTCTACCTGAACGACATATTGATTTTTTCTTCTTCTCTCCAGGAACATGTGCAGCACGTCCGACGAGTGCATCAGAGGTTGCTAGAGAATGGGCTTTTTATCAAGTCGGAGAAATGCGAGTTTCATGCAGAGTCGATTCCATTTCTGGGGTATATCATGTCGACTGAGGGAATACGCATGGATCCCAAGAAGGTTAAGGCTGTGGTAGAGTGGCCAAGTCCAGATTCCCGTAAGGCCCTACAGAGGTTTCTGGGGTTCGCCAACTTCTACCGCCGTTTTATTCGCAACTTCAGCGAACTAGCCGCACCTCTGACCGTCTTGATCTCCGTCAAAACTGCGTTCAGGTGGTCAGACACAGCTGAGGCTGTGTTTGCCAAACTGAAGAGCTGCTTTGTTTCAGCCCCTATCTTGATTACCCCTGACCCAGCACATCAGTTTGTGGTGGAGGTAGATGCGTCGGAGGTGGGGGTAGAAGCGGTGTTATCTCAACATTCTCCCTCAGATGACAAGGTCCACCCATGCGCATATTTTTCTTATCGTTTATCTCCTGCCGAATGAAATTATGATATTGGTAACCGAGAATTGTTGCCAGTTAAGATGGCATTAGAGGAATGGCACCACTGGTTAGAAGGATCGGGGGTTCCTTTTATTGTATGGACAGACCACAAGAATTTAGAATACATTAGCACTGCCAAAAGGTTGAACTCCAGGCAGGCTTGGTGGGCACTTTTTTTTCGGACGTTTTGATTTTACTATCTCGTACCGCCCGGGTTCCAAAAATATTAAACCCGACTCTTTGTCATGTATTTTTGACAGTTCCGAACGCCTGTCCACTCCCGAGTGTATTTTTTCTGAGACATTAGTGGTCTCCACACTCACATGGGAGATCGAATCGAAGGTCAAGACGGCCTTAGAAGGGGTAACGCCTCCGCCCGGGTGCCCACCGAATCGCTTATTTGTGCCAGAGGGATTACGGTCCAACGTTATCCAGTGGGGACATTGCTCTAATGTGGCTTGCCATCCAGGGGTTAACCGTACTAAATTTTTGGTCAAGCAACGATTCTGGTGGCCCCTTATGGCTCGCGACATTCACAGTTTTGTTTTGGCTTGCTCGATTTGTGCCACTGGTAAGACTTCCAACCGGCCCCCTGATGGGTTACTTCAACTGCTGCCGGTCCCTTCGAGACCCTGGTCCCAAATCGCTCTAGATTTTATAACCGCCCTCCCGCCCTCCCGCCCTCCCAAATTTGTGTCCAAATTTTGGTGAGAATTCTGTAGATTACTGGGAGCAACTGTAAGTCTGTCCTCAGGGTTTCATCCCCAGAGCAATGGTCAAACCGAGAGAGCCAACCAAGATTTGGAAAGGGTGTTGCGATGTTTGGTCTCCAAGAATCCTTCCTCCTGGAGCCAACAATTGTCTGGAATCTGAAGTCGCAGTCCCCTCCGTTCACGCCTTCGTCCAGAGGTGTCACCGCACTTGAACTAGAGCCCGCGAGACTCTACTCCAAGTGGGGGCACGCACTAAGGCCAAAGCCGATCGCCACCGGTCTAGGCCTCTCGTATACATCCTGGGTCAAAAAGTGTGGCTTTCTACTAAGAATATTCCTCTCCACTCCGTATCTAATAAATTGGCTTCCAAATTTATTGGCCCGTTTACTGTCACCAAGATCATTAGCCCGGTGGCAGTCAACCTTAAACTCCCTCCTGCGTACAGGAGAATTCATCCCGCCTTTCATGTGTCAGTACTTGGTGGACTGGGAGGGTTACGGTCCGGAGGAGAGAAGTTGGGTGCCTGCTAGGGACATCCTGGATCACTCCCTTATCGATGATTACAATCGACAGGTAAGAGATTCTGGGGACGCCAATAGGCGTCTTTAGAAGGAGTGGTACTGTCACGGTTCATGAATGCACCGTCTCCTGTTGTGTTCATGTTACGTCATGTTAATTGTTTCATGTGGGTGTTACTGCTGATCAGCGGCAGCTGCAGCTCATTCCAACAGCCTACCTAATGCCCTGTCTTTCATCTCTTGTTTGTCAGATCCTTGTTTGAGGTTCTCGTGGTTCATGTCTGTTCGTCCTTCAGCGTTCCTCCTCTTGCTCTGTTTCCTGTTCGGCCGCTTCTGGATTATCACTACCATTCACGGATTATCACCACCATTCACGGATCTATCACCACCATCACCTCTACCAACGCACTCAAATCACCCACTCATCTGTCTGTGCTGCCGTCGAGGTCCCTGCGTCACTCTCCAGCATCCATTCATCACAACCTCCATTCAATAAACATCATTTACTTGCATTTGCCTCCTGTCCTCCATTACAAGCGTCACAGTACAGGGCAGATGGCAGACAGCGTTTATGGCATCATGTGGGTTTGCTGATGTCAATGTTGTGGATCGCTCGGCCCATGATGGCGGTGGGGTTATGGTATGGGCAAGCATATGTTATGAACAATGAACGCAGGTGCATTTTATTGATGGCATTTTGAGATGGTGACGATATCCTGGGGCCCATTGTTGTGCCATTCATCCACGACCATCACCTCATGTTGCAGCATGATAATGCTCAGCCCTATGTTGCAAGGATCTGTAAACAAATCCTGGAAGCTGAAAACATCCTAATTCTTACATGGCCAGCATACTCACCGGATATGTCACTCATTGAGCATGTTTCAGATGCTCTGGATCGACATATACAACAATGTGTTCCAGTTCCTGCAAACATCCAGCAACTTCGCACAGCCATTGAAGAGGAGTGTAGCAACATTCCACAAGTCACAATCAACAACCTGAACAACTCTATGTGAAGGACATGTGTTGCACTGCATAAGGAAAATGTTGGTCACATCAGTAATGGCTCTCCTCAGTGCCTAAAAAAACTGGATGTAATTTTGTTTTCACTGAAGCCCCTACATATGTTGCTGCCAGTCAAAAACCCAAAATATGAGCAATTACGCTGAGCCATTTGTGTCTACATACTACTTTGGAGGAACTGCTCTATACCTTGCAAGGCCAGTATTGCAACTAACCCTAAAGAGCCTTTTAAGTGCAGCTGTCATATCAACCCTGGAGTAAAATCAAACTGCTGCCCTGCACAGCGTGGACTTGCTCAGATTAGTGTAACTGTGATGAAGGTGACAGGTCTATGGGGAAGTTACACATCACAGACCAATGAGTAGGTAAAGGTCCTGAGAAATCATAAGGTCTTGCTAGGGAAAACATCATTGATTTGGAACCAAAACTCACCAACCTGGAGCCAGAAGTTTGATCTCAGCAGCAAACTAAAAGCTGGAGTAAAAAGTGACTTCTGTAGACTTAACCATGGTTTGCTGTACTACAAGACAGATATAACTTGTGGTCTTAGTTTAGCTGGCTCCTCATGCACAGAGTATGTCCCCTTCCATCTAGAGAAGTTATACATGTCACAACACGCCCAGCTTTTTCTTTCTGATTATCAGATCTTTGATGTGTTCTGTGGGTTTTCGCTATACTCTTCGCATGCTTTGCAGTTACTTGCATGCAGATTTTTGTGGTTAATAAATGAATTATAAAAGAGCAAGTTAACTTATTCTTCAAAGTGATTCATGTCATTTTTGGTCATTAGGGTGCCAAACTGTGAAAAGTGTGTAGGAGGTCAAATGCCACAAGAGGAACAATGTGACTAACAGCAAGACTGAGGCACATTAACATTTAGTAAAGTTTTGATTTGACTAGTTTAGTTCTACGGTCAAGTTCTATGACTACATGCAGCTGTTTTAACAATGCACAGGTCAACGTTTAAATGAATGCTCAAATGTTTCACATGTCTAGAGTGCTTCACCACAGAGTATATTCAGCACTGCAGTGGCCATTTAAGACCACGTAATTTCTCTGAACTGAAAAGCGTACCCTCACCCAGCCCACAATGAGTGTATTTTTTTTATTGGTAGCACATAACGGTAAAGCCCACCCACAAGTTAAGGTTTATTTCCTACATATAGCCCCTTTCACACATCACTCACAAATGCCTGCTGGGTAAAACAGAGTAGCTCAAGGTAAGAACAGAATTTTACATCACCTTTTAAAGAACACAGTGCTTATTTCTTGCTGCTTAAGCTTGTTATGCCTCTAATGTATTGCAAAGAAAATAAGCAATTGAAATGTGTTATTTTGTAATATTATTCCTCATGACCCCTATAGATAAGATCCACTAAATTGTCATAATCCTAACTATACTACACACAATATATAACATATTCCATCATGTTCATGTGCAGCACACTTTCATTAAAAAACCTGCAGCACAAGGCTTGCATCCTGTTATGACAGTCCTGTTAATATTTCTAAATTAGTGACGTTTTAGAGACTGCAGTTTAAGGCATTAAGGATTTATTTGTTTTTGTTTTTTACTTTAGAAGTGTCGGTTAAACTTTTTCAAATTCTATTTGGCAATGATAATTTACTATTATGCAATGTTTTTTTTTTTTTACATTATGATTACTATGAGGGTTTTGGAACTTTTAAATAATAGTAATAATAATTTAATTAAATAGTAACTGAAATTAGTTCTTCTTAAATATTATTCCGTATGATCCCCATAGGCAACATTCACTAAACGTTCTCACAAATTCCATAATCTTAACTACTATACAATATAATAACACTTTTCCATCATGTTTATTTGCAACACACTATTAATAAATAAATAAAATAAAAACTTGCTGCACAAGACTTCCATCCTGTTATGACAGTCCTGTTAATATTTCTAAAGTAGTGACGTTTTAGAGACCGGACTTTAAAAGTATTATTATTTAAAGATATTAAATATCAAAACATATTTTTATTTGTTACAAGTGACGAAGTTGTTTATTTTATTTTATTTATTTAATTTATTGTAGATAGATGTGGGTAATTGTCTTCATAATAATGTAGAATTTTGAGTGGGAAGGTCTGAGATTTAGTAATTAGTAATTTAGTCCTTTTTTGTCACCATTGAATGTGCAATGTTGTACTCTTATATCAAGTTAAATAAATTAGTATATAAATAAAATAAAATAAAAAATACACACATCATTTTCATGTTTTTTTCCAATAGGAAAGAAGAGAATCTATACACCTTAGCTGAATCCATTTTGCAGGAATGTGGGCCGGGCTTGTTATTTATCTCTTTCTGCCCATCGTGCAGTCATGCACTAAAGGTAAACCGAATGAATGTGCAGAAGCAAACTTCGCCCCCGGGTCCAACCTGGCCGGAGAAGGATACGATGTGACCAAGATGCAGCGCAAGGGAGCCTTTGTCATTGACATGGATGTCTGGAGGCAAAATGATAAATCATGCTCTCTTTGCAAGAACCCCTACATGGAAGGAGCTAATCAAAAGCTTCCTACATCTGTGGTAGACTGGAGAGCCAGCAAGAAGTGCAGCATTCAAGTATCAAGTTCCCTGTACCAATCCAGTGAGGAACTGGTCAGCTCCAGCACTTCCTCCATTGAGAACAACTGGGGTACAAATTTGGATATAGAAACTGACCACAATACAGGGGGGAAATTCATTTTGGCTGGAACTAAATCGAAGCTTGCCGAGTACTCAATGGAGAAGACCAAAAAAGACAAGTACAATTTTGCCAGTCAAAGTGTTTCCTGTTCATTTTACAGGTGTGACATACCAGCTTCCATTGCCTTATACCTTCCTTGATAAATGAAAGAAAAGAGTCATATTATGCAATATTCTCCTGTTTCTTCTGACATTTCCATATCTACCTCCAGCTACAGGGTCTCCAACATGCCTGTTCTCCATCCTGAGTTCAAGCGCTCTGTGAAGGAGCTTCCTAAGATATACAATCTTAATTTCAAAAACCGTTTTTACAAGTTCATTAACACCTATGGAACCCATTACATCACTAAGGTAATTCTAGTTTTATCCTCTGCAATTTTCTTCACATTTATGGATTACAAAGGGCCCAAATGCATTGCCATTCAAATCATTAATCAGTAGTGTCTGTTACTTTTTTTTGTTTTGCCAGGTAACTCTTGGTGGGAGTGTACACTCTGTGACCAGTATCAGACAGTGTGAGACCGCTCTGCAGGGCTTAAGTACTGATGAAGTGAAGACATGTTTGGATGTGGAGGCAAGTGCCAGCGTTCTTGGCAAAGTAGATATGAAATCAGAAACTAAGCACTGTAATGAAGACAAGGACAAAACAGAGAGCAAAAGCAGCTTCTCCAGCCGCTTCAATGACAGGTGCGTTTAAATTATGATGTCTATTGTTATTCAGCTTGTCAGTAAATCCTTAAAAACATGAATAAATAACACTGCTAAATGTTATCTTAAGGAAATCTATATTTTTCATATGTTGTGGTGCCTAAATTCACTTGTAGCATTTAAAAAAACTGATTTTAATTTGTGTTTATTAATTTATATTTATTTTTTCATATTTTGAATTAAATTTATTTAGATAAAACAGTACAGGATCTTAATATCAGCCTTAATTGGTTATCAGCCACATTGCAAAAAGTGTATTTCTTATTCAGTAGTTTCGCCTTGTTTTCCAGTATAAATATCTAAAAATGTATATGAAAAATCAATAAAAATTAGCTGACCTTTACTCAAGAAGCACAATGAGGTAAGTCTCATTTCTGAGACTTAAAAAAAAATGTTTTATTAAAACAAACAAAAAATATCAATGGGGTAAGACAAATAAACATAAACAAAAAGTAATTTTTCTTACCGCATTTATATTTTTTCTTGTTTTAAGAAACAATTTTTACCACATTTTTTTTTGTTCTAAAAGTAAATATATCTTCATGTTACAATGTTTAGTTATTTGTACCGGAAAACAGGACAAAAATACTGACTATGAAATTGACTTCAAAAAATAATTTTCATTTGTGGCCCAGAATATGAGAAAAAGAAACAAATGATAAATTTAAATATCCTTTACGGTTCATGAGAAGAAATGAGGGCAACCATGAGCGCAAACTCAATGGCAAAGAAATGTCAGCCAAATATTGTGTATGAATTTTGGAAAGTTAAGGTTATTAATAATATTAAAGTGCCATTGCCAGCTAGTATTGAAGAGGTTGCTGGGGCTAAGAAGATTGTTAAATAGAGGAGAAAATATTACGAGGATATATTTAAATGTGTTGAGAGGCAAGAATAGGATGCAAGTCATATTTCGAATGATGATGGTGACATAGTTAGGCCTGCTGAAGTTAGTAACGACTTTGTTTTGTTTTTCACAGGATACATACCGTTTTACCTGAATCTACAATTTTATTAGTACCAGTTCATAAAGATAAAACTGGTAAAATATCTAGCATAGAAAATTATAGACCAATTGCCTTAGCAAGTATATCATTTCAAATGTATTTGAGTGTATCCTTATGGATAGGCTCAAATAATATTTGATAACTACGTATAATCAGTTTAGTTGTAAAAGGAAACATGGCACTGTTGGTTAGTATTATGAGCACAATTCACAGTGCTTTTTAGATGCCTCTAAGGCTTTTGATTGAATTAATCACTCTAAACTGTTTATAAAGTAACAAACAGAGGGGTTTCCCATATTTGATTAGGATTTGACATGTATATACTGGTATATACATCAATCCATACAAGTCAGAAGGAGCAGGAATGCATCAACACCCTTTTATATGACAAATGGGGTCTGGCACGGTGGAACATTGTCACCGCTTCTTTTTAATTTGTACATGAATGATCTTTCTGTGGAGTAAAATGAATGTAAAACTGGATGTGTAATAGGTGATAGTCTTATCAACCTTTTGAGGTATACAGATGACTCAGTTATTCTGTCCCCTTTTAATGCTGAGTTACAACAGTTGCTTCATGTAGGTTCAAACTATGGTGTGCAATATGATATCAAATATAATATTTAAAAGAGGGTGGTTATGAATGTTAAAACTAAAGAGGATCGCAAGCGAAATTTCCTCTTTTCTTTACACGACCAAGCATTAAATGTGGTAAATAAAATAAAATACCCGGGTCACATTATTAGAGATGATTTAAATTATGATGACGATGTACAGCGCCAGTGCTGTGTTATATGGAACGGCAAATATGTTGGCTCGTAAATTTCACATGTGGACAGATGATGTTAAAATTGCACATTTTAAAGCTTACTGTACTTATTTTTATACGGCACATTTGTGGTGTAGTCATAGTAATGCTAAAAAAAAGCTTCAGGTGGCATTTAAGGAGGCATTAGGAATTCTGCTTAAGCTCTTAAGGTGGATAAGTGCAAGCCAAATGTTCATATCTAATGTTGTTCCTACTTTGTTGTGTTAAGGAATTATATGTATAGTTTCATGTGTTGATTAAGTGACTCAAGAAATACAATCATAATGGGCTTAAATGCATAAGGTATTCCTCTTTTTGTTCTGGAAGCACTGGAATTCAAGTTTGTATGTTTTTGTTGTTGTTTTTTTTTTTCATTCAAAGGCTGACCGAGGTGACCGGAGGTCACACTACAGAACCTGAGCTCTTATTCTCGGGAGGAAAAGACCCATCAGCTTACAAAGAATGGCTCGAGTCTCTACCACAAAACCCAGACATGCTTTCTTACTCTCTGGAGTCCCTGCATGAGCTGATCTCCGAAAAAGATCCAGTACGCAAACACTTGCGCCAAGCCATCCGTGACTACATCCTGGAAAATTCCCTCTTGAAGAACTGCACCGACTCCTGCAAAGACGGCGTCAAAACCAACCCAAATGACCCATGCGTCTGCACTTGTCACAACAATCCTGGGATCACATCAGACTGCTGCCCGTCTAAGCGTGGACTTTCTCGGGTAACGGTCACGATCGTGAGGGCTCAAGACCTGTGGGGTGACACGACCACAGGGACCGATGGGTACGTTAAAGTGTTCGACAAAAGTAACATTCAGGTTGGCCGCACTGATATGATCCTAAATAACAACTCACCCCACTGGGGGAGAACCTTTGATTTGGGTGATGTTGTCCTGGCAGAGAATGACAAGATAAAATTCGAGGTGTGGGATGAAGATAGTAAATGGAACGACGATTTGCTGGGAACCTGTGAAGTACCCATAAAAGCAGGTCAGAATGACAATTTCTGCACTTTAAATCACGGTCTGCTGTTCTACAAAACAGAAGTGACGTGTGCCCCAAGTTTGTCTGGTCCCTATTGCGCAAACTATGTCGGTTCACCCATGAACTTTCACCTGGAGAAGACATACGTATCTCGAAATGCACGACCTGTGCCAGCAGAAATACTGATGAGCAAGGGAGTACTTCTGGATAAACTTTACGTATATCAAAAGACAAATTACAATGCTAAAACTATTCTGTAGAAAGTTTTGGCTTCAGATCTTATTATGCGGCTATTCGCAATATACCTTTATTCTCGCTTTTATTTATCACTATTAGAAAAACATATTTAATATAACTCTTTAATATTTCTTAAATTCGGAAACGATGTGTAATACATATTATGCTTGCATATATCTTTATTGCAGTTGCAATTTTTCGAAACATCGTATACATTGTAACTACTGCGTTATGCTCTTTCATTCTACACATCATTTAATTGAAATTAATATTATTTTAAGTAGCATCATTTCATAGTCTTCACAAGTAATTTTATGAGTCACTATGGCACTTCATTTTATTGTGTGTAAAAACAATCTATAACTAATAATGCATTGCTTTGCGTTATTAAAAGTTCAAAAGGCAACAAATTGTCTGCTTGGAGTTTTTTTTTATATCGCCATTTACTCGCCTTCATGTTGTTACAGTCCTGTATGACTTACTTTCTTCTGTGCAACACAAAATAAGATATTTTGAATGATATTTTGAACTGTTTTTGTCCCTAAAATGAAAGTAAATGGGGTCCAAAACAACACTGGACACCACTGACTTTTATCGTTTAGTCCTCAAAAAAACCCCAATGAAACATTTTGAGAAATAAATATTTTTCAGGTTTGGGATTACACAAGAGTGAGTAAATGATGACAGAATGTAATTTTTGGGTTAACTATCCCTTTAACAATGGCTCTGATTCGTTTCCTCTTTAATGGTGTCTCACCAGTCAAACCGGATGCTTTTTGTGTGGTTTTCCTGTAGACGGATGAGAATTCAGAGCAGTATGTTAACCCAACATCAGGGCTCACAAGATTATGACTGATATTATACTCTGTCATTTTGTTAGCGTTCGCTTTAAGACACAATGCAATGTTTAATTTGATAAGACAGGACCTCACAATAGAGATCAAAACCATATGTTAGCTTGTTCTGATGCTAATAGCGTAGGATCAAACCCCATAATTACCATAATTGGATCCTTAAGCAGGACTGGGCAGTTTTTTAAAATCCTCATTGATCATATAGTTGTCAAAAACACTAAGGAGTCAGATTAGATGGGGAAATATTCAGTGTTTCATAAGAATTAAAATAACCGCCAATGAAGTGCTTAGCATGTTTTAGTTTGATACAGAGACGCACAAGGGACATTAAACACTCCACCGGACAAGACAAATGAACAGACTGGGCGAAAATCAAGGACAATGAACATCAAAACCACTCGTATACACACATGCCCACACAAATGAGCATAAACCTAAAACTAAAACAATATGGCAAACAAAAACAAGGCACAAAGCTGCACAACAGTGAGGAATACTAGGCAAAATAAAAACAACAACAACAACACCACCACACTGACGATGTTAACAGCATGGCCTTGGAAATCAACCTTGACGGAAAGAGAAGATGAAAAGAGATGGATGAGAAAGGTAAAAGAAACAATATACTTAGTTAAGAATACAGATCTTCTAATATGTCATCTACCTTTGTACCCATTCCCATAAATGCCACTAAGCTTCCTTCCATCGTTCTGTCCTGTGAAAAAACAAAACTTAACATACTGAGACTATGCACACATTAGACCTTAAAAGAGGTCATTAGGTTAGAATCTAGGTTAGTTTGTCAAACTTATGTCACTGATGTACTCACCACCATAGGGCCCCTGACCAGCAGTACTTAGTGCAGCCGCATATCCTGTGCCTAAACATGATTCATATTGCATTAGTCAACCGCATTTATGTCGGTGTTTAGTCGATGTATGCTAGATATTAACATGATAGTTAATAAATGATGTACCGTACATCATAAATGATGGCATGCATGATACATCAGTACCAATTATCAGTCTATATTAAATTTTATTTAGTTATTTAATCAGCAGATATAAGAGATTTAATGCATACACTACTGTTTAAAAGTTTGGGGTCATGTTTTTAAAAGTAGTATCTTATGCTCAACCAGACTCCATTTACTTGATTAAAAAAAATACTATATTTAAAAAAACATATTGTGAAATAATATAAAAATTGAAAACAACTGTTTTCTATTTTACAATGTAATTTATTCCTGTTATGGCTCTTTAAAAAAAAAAAAAAAAAAAAAAAAAACGCATCTCATTGACCCCAAACTTTTTATGGTAGTGGTTCTTATAATAGATATATGATATGTATACGTATTAAATGATACTGCTCATATTCTCACCATATTTGGCGGCTGTCTTTGTAGCATCAGCACCCAGACCGAGTTGCTCAGCACCAAAAGCATAATCAGCATCAACTGCAGGTAAACACATTTACACCTGTGTCACAATCAGAGTACGTGATGTTCTCTATTTCTCTTGTTCTTACCAACTTACCCTCAAGCCCAGCTGCAATGACTGGTGCGCTGTAAGGAATCTGGCCTACAGCTCCGCCTGTGGCAGTAACATTTAGTTATTAAAAGAATGACTTGAAATATATTTACTAAAACTCCACAATATTACCTGCTAAAGGCTCCATTGCTCCACCTGTACCACCTGATAGGAGACATTTCTTTACATTCTTTCTTATAAGAGTTATCTGATCTTTATAATCATGTTTGGTTTATTAATATGCTTTATTCTCTTGTTTAAATTTTCTTTTTTCTCACAAGGGACATTCGTGTTAAAGTCAAATCCTCAGGCAAAGCATCAGGATAGCCGGAAAACTGAGATTTGCATGTTGCATTTGAATAACAAACATGTGCAATGCACGTACCCAAAGCAGTGTCTGGCCCAAGGGTTGGTATTCCTCTGTATGTAGTTCCACCATAAGTACCAGTCTTGCCCTGATGGCCAACTCCAGCTGAGACCACAGGCTGGCCACCGTAAGGCAAGGATCCGGCAGCTCCAAGAACTCCACCAGCCCCTTCAGACAAAAGAAACCAGACGTAACACAGGATCAAGCAACCACAGCCACTAAGACATATCTAGAGAAAGAAGATCGCTATGAAGATCAACATTATCATGAGCATAAGTGGCTTTCAAAATAGCAACAACAAAAACTTAACTGACCCCAACAGTAGTATATTTAGTGTGTTTAATTGAATTACTTTTCATTTAATTATCATCTTCAGATGCCTTTTTCTTACCATACTTTCTCGACTTGGCATCAGTACCCAGGCCAGGGTTCACCACCAGCCCTGGACCTCCAAGGCCTCCAGCTCCAAGACCTGAGAGAGCAAACACCGACCTCTGTGATTTCATGATGATGCTGCTGCTTCTAGTTAATGTATGCGAAAGAATTGGTTTACCATTTTCCATTAGTACTCAAGGAGCAAACTACAGTCTTGCTTTACCTTAGTACTCGTATAAAAGCAACTGCACAGGCATCAGCTGATTTCACAGTGTTCAAGTTATTGCAGTTCAGATACTTCAGTTACTCAGATTAGGATGGATGAGGTTATTTTCTACAATCTTGAGTAGAACAATATTGTGTATAATCACAGGACAGAGTTTAGGTATCTCTCTTTAGTGTGAATGCAATGTTGTTAGTTACACTTATAACCTCTAGCCTTACCAGCTATACCATTCAGGCCAATGTTATCAGCTAATACTGATGGGTAGCCAGGTCCTGTAACATAATTATAATTTTAACTCGTTTATAAATTTGCTTATATGTTAGTGTGACATTAGGATATGCTCCTTTGTACCTATCCAGTCCAGACTCACCTGCCCCATAACCATCTGCTGTGCCATAAACCTCACTGCCGTATCCATTGCTGTAGCCTGCTAAGAGGAGAATAAAAATCAACTCAACACCTCAGAGTGGTGATGCGTAAAAGTAACACAGGAAGCACCTCTGTGTTTTCACAGGCAAAGTCAACCACTTGTCAACCAAGATGATTCAGAAACCAATGAGCATAACATAGAGTGTGAAATTTGGTGTTGCTCCTTGCACAAACACTTTTCCTCTAGAACAGCTCTTGGCTTTTTGCTGAACCAGCTGATCTGACCACACTTGTGCGTAATGCATCATGCTGCAACAGTATTATGATATTATACAAGGTTTCACTCAGTTACTAACAGAACAGAAAAGAAAAATCATTAGACGAAACACCGGACATTATTTGAATTATCTGTAAAGGGGTGAAAAGGCTTAAAGTAGTGTTACAGTTTTTACTCCAGTAAATATTTATTCTATTTCTGTATATGTCACAACATACCCAATCCAAATGTGAGGCGTTGTTTACCCAACAGCTATAGAAAAGTGGAGAGAATCCACAAAAATAGCATAAAAATGTACATATGTATTTGAACCAGAGGTGCATAACCATACACTACCTTTAAAATACTTTTGTGTGTGTGTGTGTGTTTTAAAGAAGTCTGTTATGCTCACCAAAGCTGCATTTATTTGATAATATTGCAAAATATTTAAAAATAACTGCTTTCTAGTTTAATATATATTAAAATGCAATTTTCCCTGTGATAGTAAAACTGAATGATCATTACCGCAGTCATCGGTGTCACATGATCCTTCAGAAATCATTTGCTGATTTGCTGATCAAGGAACATTCCTTGAAAACAATTGTGACGCTTAATATTTTCCAGGATTCTTTGATAAATAGAAAGTTTAAAAGAACAATAATCATTTGAAGTATAATTTTTGTCAACTTATAAATGTCTTTACTATCACTTTTGTCCTTACTGAAATATTTGTTAATTTTTTAGTAAATAAAAAATCTCACTGATCCCTATTTTTTGAAGAGTAGTGTATAAACCACTGTAAAAAAACACACTTTTATGTGTAGTCTCCTCTATATAATGAATAAATTACACATTAGTTACCAATCTGCTTTCCTGCTCGAACTCCCTGTGGATATCCACCTGCCCCAAGACCTGTATCAGCAATAAAACAAATAAGGTGGCTTTAGCAAAATATGTATGTTCTAGAGCTTGTATTAATGACACTTGTACCTCTGAGAGAAAAATCTAAATGTCACAATTTCTAGATACCTGTTCCATATCCGTTAGTAAAACCAGCTCCAAGATAGCCAGCAGCACCAAGGCCATATCCTGTGAACAAAATATACAAACTGTGAAACTTTGGCCACTAGTAATTAAGGTCATGTCCATCACAGAATGATGTGGTTGTTCAGGGACCTGTGGGTCAGAGTAATCATGCAAGACAAATTCACGGTGCAACTGGTCCAAACATGTGGCCTGTGGGAGAAAAATAATGCAGCATGCATTGGGCACACATCAGCACAGAGGCAAATATAAAGATAAAGGCTCAGGTGAAGCAGATAAAAAGTAAAGAGAACAGCCTCGAGAAATAGATGAGGCATTAATCCACACGCACACAAACCTTTCTGAACAGCTGTGGGTCAGAAAAGCACTTATTCATAAACCTGCAGCTGTAATGAGTCCATGATGACGGGTGGACTCTCCAATCCACAATCACTAACATTCAAAGGCCATTTATTCATTTCATTTGATAAACGCTGGAGTACTGCACAGAATTTAGACTGGAGAAAACACCATCTCATGACATCCATTCAGCCATAAACCGGTGACATTTTAATATAGGGGAAGTCGTGGCCTAATGGTTAGAGGGTTGGACTCCCAATCGAAGGGTTGTGAGTTCTAGTCTCTGGCTGGACGGAATTGTGGGTGGGGGTAGTGCACGAACAGCTCTCTCTCCACCTTCAATACCACGACTTAGGTGCCCTTGAGCAAGGCATCGAACCCCCAACTGCTCCCCGGGCGCAGCAGCATAAATGGCTGCCCACTGCTCCGGGTGTGTGCTCACAGTGTGTGTGTGTGTTCACTGCTCTGTGTGTGTGCATTTCGGATGGGTTAAATGCAGAGCACAAGTTCTGAGTATGGGTCACCATACTTGGCTGAATGTCACTTCACTTTCACTTTCACTTTTCATATAGAAGACGTTTACCCTTATTGGATGGTTTGGTGCCCTGTCCATTGGGCAAAACTAGTCACAACAGTGGTTTATCTCAACACAGACCATCCAACATAGTTCCCATCCCTTCACTTATGCTTTAAAAACAGTCTTTTAGCACGGATTGCCTTTCACTCTCCCTTTACTTCCAATGAACATGGTAAATGTATTTTTACATTTTACTGATTACTTGTCAGGGTTTCGCACTGTGAATTTGTTTTATGTTTGTTTCCTGTGTCTAGTATCAGCACATGGCCCTGTTAGTTATTTTCTCCGCAATGTGCTCCTTTAGCCCCTCCTCATTGTTTCCTCTTTACCACAACCTCTTGTTAGCCTAGTTGGTCTAATTGTGCTCACCTGTCCCTCATGTATTTTCCTCCCGATATAAAGTGCACCTTAATCTTTTTTCTAGTCTTGATTCTTGGTTTTGTTTGATCATTCTCTTAAGTTTGTTAAATTGGTAATGTCTTATTTTGTTACTTTACTTTTATTAGTTAATTTGTTTATATTGTTTGTCTTGGATTTAACTTGTGTTTTTTGTGGAGCATTATTAATGTCCGTTTCATAGCTTTGATACAACAAATCTAGTTGAGCCTTTTGTTCTTTGGCATGTTCTGGAATTACAACACAGAAGTCCATCACCATCGTCTCTAACACTTTGACCAGAAGACACAACTGCTCCTTCTGTACCATAAAAATCTACATAAGCTGTTACTCAACTCATAATGCTTATTATAGATGCAAAGCTAAAAGATTACTGGAATTAAACAATAAAAATGGTAAGACAGTGGCTTAAATTATCCAGCAATACTCATAATAATGTCTGCTTAAACTAACCACTTAGACTAAAGAGCAAACATTATCATTTCAACAGGACTGCACCCATGACAATATCCATCCATCACATCCACCAATATGAAAATGATAGCACAAGACATCTGCATAATCTCTTAGAACTCACTAGCTCACCCACAACCATAAATCAAGTGATCAGCTTCACTATTTCCAAAGCAGTGAAGTGGTTTTTTTTAAATTTGGGTATGCAAGTACATCATTTAACAATGATGAAAGTATATAAATGATTCTGCAAACCATTAAGTGTAGGCAAACGCTATGCAAACACATCTGAGTCAGTATTTTTTCCCCAGTTGAGAAGCTTGTCCTGAAGGCGCATGCCCTCCTGCAACGCCTATCAGTGGCACATAGATGTACTGCAGTCAACAACTGAAAAACTCAACACTTTATTTAGCATGTAAAAAGTAAGATCAGTACCTTACTAAAAGGCGCTGATAAAAGTAATATTTATTTACTTTAAATTTTTAATCAATACCTATTTATGTATTTAATGAAACCATAACATGCAACCATGGTCACCGTAACTTGATTAGGGGTTGGGGGGGGGGGGGTGCTTTTAGGACAATTCCAAGGACCCGATTAGGGAGAGGAAGCACAAACACGATTTCTACCAAGGGGGAAGTGGGGGCCCTAGTCGATATGCTGTTCAGGGGGCCCAGAAGCCACAGCAGGGCCCCTGGATCCAGTGTAAAAAGAATTATGGAATATATAGTAGGTTGAATTAATATGTAATTCTTTTAAATCCTGCAGGTTTCTTTCTTTTTTTCTTTTTTATTCTTGCAGATTTATGTAGTTTATGGGTGTCCCAGAAGACTAGAATCCCTCCCATCAAAATATACTAAAATGGCAGAATAATAAAGCACTTCCAAAAAATACTTATGAAATGCCACAAAGGTTTAAATGAACACAAATTTGGTGCACATAGTGTACCTAAATACTGTTATATCAGTGCTGGAAAAAAAAATCACTTTATGAATAGAACACCCAATACTGCAAAAATCTGAAATAAAGAAAATATTATGGGGGAAACTGCTTCCTGGAATAAAGGGGATGAAGCTGGTCAGTTGTGGTTGCTATAGCAAACCGAGTAAACAACAAAACCTTGTGCAGACCCCTGAGTTTAAACGCACACATTTTCCTAATGCTTTGACAAGGAGAGGTTACATACCGCGACCAGCGCCGAGGTATCCTCCTGCACCATAACCTGGCAACAAGACAAGAGAGCTGTCAAGGTTACAGAAAGAAGAAATGCCTGTTTAGTGGAAGCTTCTCATAGTAGACACATAAACTCCCACTCCCACACAACTTCATCAACAATATGACACCTAATCACGGCAAATGGACAGCATATATCACCACTTGTGAAAGATTTTAATCACAGCACAAGGTCAAATTTTGATTGGTTAGCTCAGATCCAATCTGCTACACAACCTTCGGGTCGGACAGAGATGGCATTCAACTAAAATGTGTCATATAATGTTTATTGATTTGGGTTATTATGGTGCACACGCTCACCTAGCTGCGCTCCATAGCCATTACTGGTGTAACCTAAAAAATGGCAAAAATCAAACAGTGAGTAGGTGTTGCAAGAGTACTAATGAATGCAAGAGTACTAATGAATGCAAGAGCACTAATGAATGCAAAGCAAATGAGCAGCTCTCACCTCTTCCTCCGAGCTTCCCTGCTGGATAACCTAAGGCTGCTCCCAGCCCATTGCCCAAGCCATACCCTGCGCCGAGGCCCAGCCCGGCTGCCCCAAGGCCAGTCCCAAGGTTTGTAACTAAGACCAAAATAGTAGGATCATGGCGATGAATGCAAGAATAATAAATCCATCAGATGTAAACACTGACATCTGCCCATTATGTTTTTTTTAGGAATGACAGTTTTACCTCCTCCATAGCCGAGTGTTCCATATCCTTGATTCAGGCCTCCTCTGAATGCAGTGGGTCTGTATGCTGCCCCTAACAGACACCGTACTCATTACACACACATTAAGCACATATGCACATAATAGCACAGAGTACTGCACACACATGCAGACAGCTGCTTGTATGCATTTTACACATCGTTCAAAAGTAAGGGGTCAGTATAATATTTTAATTGATAAAGGATTACTATTTAAATGCAAATAAATGCAATTCATATTAAACAGCACAAGTGTTTTCAACATAATAATAAGACATTTTCTTGAGCAGCAAATCAGAAAATTAGATTGATTTCTGAAGCATCATGTGACGCTGATGACTGGGGTCATGACTGCCGACAAATCACATTTACTATCACAGGTTTCCCCTAAAGTTACATTTTAAATTATATTACAGTAGAGAAAATATATTTTCAATTGTAATAATATTTCACAAAAATAACTGTATTTTTGATCAAATACAAAAACTATGGATAAGCATAAGAGACTTCTTTGTAAAACATGAAGAAATCTTAGAGACCCAATATTTTTGAACGGCACTTTAAGTAAAATATAAAGCAGAATATATTTACCTCCAAGATAATGGCCAGCTGTTTGTGAGAGAGAGAAAAAAAAGCATTAGATAGTTGGCATGACAGAATCCAAAAGACTTACATTCACTCTTTGTATAGAAATAAACAAATACCCTAGTACATTGTCTCGTTGACTCCCTTTTTCAAAGTCAATTCCTTGTATTTGTGCATGTGTTGAGTCAAAGGTTAAATATAAATCTTTATTTATTGTTTGTACTTATTGTTTTCATCTCAGCTTCATCTGAGGTTAATGTCACTTACCACCTGTCTTTCCTGGCTTGCCTGCCCCATAGCCACGGGCTCCAAGAATACCAGCCACTGGACATGTAGCAGAAATGAAAGAAAGATAACATAACCATTGGACTGAACTAAGCAAATGGCTTGGATTAACTGGATTCAGCAGCATCTATCAGGTTCAGGCAGACAGACGTACCTCCAGACTTTGCACTGATACCAGGACCTACAGGGAAAAGATAGAAGGCAGGATCGATGAAGAAACACATTATGTAATGTAATTTTCAGACCTCTAACCCTCTGTAATATCCCACATATATTACTAAATTACCTCGACTCGCCAATCTTCCCAGGGCTCCAGTCTGTGGTCTAACTCCTTAAAAACAAAGAAATAAAATAAAATAAATCTGTGTTAATGCATTTAGCCTAAAAGAAATTACTAAAGAAAGAATACAATATTTTTGCACATATAATACCATGTTTTCTGACAAACCTTCCATGCAAATAATTATTATGGCCAATTTAATATTATCTGATATCATTACTATACTACCACAATATGTTTTTAAGGGCAGGGCTCATGAAGGTCATAAAAAATACTTCAGCAGAGGGTGGTCAAACATTTTGGCACTTCTGGATTAGTGAGATTAGCGAAACTCCTTCTTAGAAATCAACCTATAAAGCTTTCATGGTTGAGAAACTATGCCAGCTGACGTTCATACGACATTAGGAGTGTGAATTCCACCAAACTGCGTATCTAGAACAGGCCTCCATTGATGCTCAGAAACTGTAGGACAAAATGGGCTGTGTATCGGTCATATAAAGTCAGGACTGACAGAAGGCCGACAAATTTTGACCACCGCTGTCACCTTCAGGCCCAGAGTTTTGATCTTCAGACAAGAAATCCAAGTGTTTACGTTGCGGTCAGAGTTATAGAGGCTGGAGCAGATCCAGGCAAACTCAGACACGTCAAACCATGACTCACTTCCACAGGTTTTTTGTTTTTTTTTATCATTTATCAGAGCTGTCAGACATGTAACATAGAGTTGTTACGTGCATTATATTACGATATTTTCTAGACACCTTTTAATCTCACATACAATCATCTGTGACTGTTGGCTGAACATCTGATGCAATAATGCCTCAAGATGACTGAAAAGACAGTGTAGTGGCCATAAGAGTGGCACATACTACATAATGAATTTAAAGTAATAATAATAATAATATTTTTTGTCTTTCAAGTATCAATAGGTGGCATTTGATTGTCTATACAAGGTGCAAACAAGTAGAAAAAATAGATTGTCATTTAGACAGCAAGTCAAGCTATGACTGATTTAATCTGTCATGTATACTGTTGCTTTTCTCATCGATCCCTTCCTCACTGTCACCAGATAAAGAAAAGCACCAGAGATCCAACACTTATTTTGCTCCAGTGTGATATATTACATTAAATCATCAGGGTGAGACATGTAACCTGTAAAAAAGATGTAAAAGTCGAAGCAGATAAAAGTATTTCTTCTGATTTTCTTTTTTTTATTATTATTCTCAAAAGAACAAGAATTGAAAACTAATGTATTCTATCTATTTATGAGATATATATTTCAACCGGATTCCCCAAAAGTTTGTCATCCAAACCTTTTTGACCTAAAATATTTACTGAAAGTACAGCGTGAGATTTTCTTATGCTGGGTGCCGATCATATGACATGCAGGTAAACAAATAAAATGTTCAATCTTTTTAAATAAATGTTTTACTTTGTTTTTACTTTTACTTAATTTATTCATTTTAATTATTCATTTTAATGGTTTAATTAATTATTACCTTTTCACCAACTCACAAACCCCCTGCATATACTACATAGATTAAGAAAAATATTTGAAAAACATTTTATTTTATTTTGATCTTTTCATTCTAAATGTAAGTTTAATTACTAAACTGCAACCCAACCATATTATTAGACATTCAAAGTGGTATTCAGATAACAAATGCATCGGATTATTGGTCTCTCCACCTAATGATGCATATATTCACTATATCTGTTTAAAGTGCCAGTTTAAATAAAAATGTAATTTTCTCAGCAACCAAGGGCATCCCACTAGGGCACATTGAAAGGTCAGCTCTACCTGGGATTAACCTCACAATCTTGGAGTCTCCAGTTTTTTTTTTAAATCATGATTAGTGCTATTTTAGATTACAATTATTTTGTTTTCAGTCATAATTACAATGATATGATATCATAACAAGCCACTGCCCCTCTTTCTTCCCTCTCCTGCATCACAAACGCTCCTCATTTCTCTTCATCACCCTCAAATCTCTACAACAAACATTTTAGAAGACACATCTAACTTACCTCCCTGTATGGTGCTCTGTGCCAGCCACAGGACCAGTGAGGTCTGCAGGATCACCCGAACCAGCATGTTAGCACACAAACAGACAGACAGATTGACTTGGTATTAGCAAATGACTAGAAATGCACACAGGTGAGAGTTAAGCACCCTCAGCTGAAAGCAGCACCACTGGCCAATCTACCCACCAGGCCTTTATTTATTCTTTGAACACCCATGTCTTTCCTCTGACCGGCCCTGCCCTCTGCTGTTCTATTGCCCCCAATCCCACCCCCCACCCAACACAAAAAAAAATAATCATCTGACCTTTCTTTAGTCCCACTCTACAACCATTTCTCATGCTTTACCAAGCTTGAAGAAGACAGCCAGCTTCAAATAGATTTTTGTTGTAATATGCCCCTATAGATACATTTTCTTATGTACAGTATTGTTCAAAATAATAGCAGTACAATGTGACTAACCAGAATAATCAAGGTTTTTAGTATATTTTTTATTGCTACGTGGCAAACAAGTTACCAGTAGGTTCAGTAGATTGTCAGAAAACAAACAAGACCCAGCATTCATGATATGCACGCTCTTAAGGCTGTGCAATTGGGCAATTAGTTGAAAGGGGTGTGTTCAAAAAAATAGCAGTGTCTACCTTTGACTGTACAAACTCAAAACTATTTTGTACAAACATTTTTTTTTTCTGGGATTTAGCAATCCTGTGAATCACTAAACTAATATTTAGTTGTATGACCACAGTTTTTTAAAACTGCTTGACATCTGTGTGGCATGGAGTCAACCAACTTGTGGCACCTCTCAGCTGTTATTCCACTCCATGATTCTTTAACAACATTCCACAATTCATTCACATTTCTTGGTTTTGCTTCAGAAACAGCATTTTTGATATCACCCCACAAGTTCTCAATTGGATTAAGGTCTGGAGATTGGGCTGGCCACTCCATAACATTAATTTTGTTGGTTTGGAACCAAGACTTTGCCCGTTTACTAGTGTGTTTTGGGTCATTGTCTTGTTGAAACAACCATTTCAAGGGCATGTCCTCTTCAGCATAGGGCAACATGACCTCTTCAAGTATTTTAACATATGCAAACTGATCCATGATCCCTGGTATGCGATAAATAGGCCCAACACCATAGTAGGAGAAACATGCCCATATCATGATGCTTGCACCTCCATGCTTCACTGTCTTCACTGTGTACTGTGGCTTGAATTCAGAGTTTGGGGGTCGTCTCACAAACTGCCTGTGGCCCTTGGACCCAAAAAGAACAATTTTACTCTCATCAGTCCACAAAATGTTCCTCCATTTCTCTTTAGGCCAATTGATGTGTTCTTTGGCAAATTGTAACCTCTTCTGCACATGCCTTTTTTTTAACAGAGGGACTTTGCGGGGGATTCTTGAAAATAGATTAGCTTCACACAGACGTCTTCTAACTGTCACAGTACTTACAGGTAACTCCAGACTGTCTTTGATCATCCTGGAGGTGATCATTGGCTGAGCCTTTGCCATTCTGGTTTTTCTTCTATCCATTTTGATGGTTGTCTTCCGTTTTCTTCCACGTCTCTCTGGTTTTGCTCTCCATTTTAAGGCATTGGAGATCATTTTAGCTGAACAGCCTATCATTTTTTGCACCTCTTTATAGGTTTTCCCCTCTCTAATCAACTTTTTAATCAAAGTACGCTGTTCTTCTGAACAATGTCTTGAACGACCCATTTTCCTCAGCTTTCAAATGCATGTTCAACAAGTGTTGGCTTCATCCTTAAATAGGGGCCACCTGATTCACACCTGTTTCTTCACAAAATTGATGACCTCAGTGATTGAATGCCACACTGCTATTTTTTTGAACACACCCCTTTCAACTAATTCAACTAATTCCCCAATTGCACAGCCTTAAGAGCGTGCATATCATGAATGCTGGGTCTCATTTGTTTTCTGAGAATCTACTGAACCTACTGGTAACTTGTTTGCCACGTAGCAATAAAAAAATATACGAAAAACCTTGATTATTCTGGTTAGTCACATTGTACTGCTATTATTTTGAACAATACTGTATGTAATTTAAGTATCATTAGCAAGATTATATACAGGTAATACTAAATAATTCAACTAAAACAATACCATATGTCCATGTATTTATGTGTATATAGAATACAGAGTAGTCATGTAAAAGGGGATAATGTACAGCCAGTTGGTCATTATCAAAAAAGCATAACACAGCACAGCAGCACAGCATAACATATTTCATATTAAAGAGAAGCGAGTGCCATGATTTTCATGTGAGTCAGTGCAGTAGCTTCTGTTCGCAATGATTCAGAAAAAAGGAAAAAAAAATGTTTATGGATGTTCTTTTTGTTTTAATTAACCTTGTCCTCAGATGTTCCATTGCTTCCTCATTTGAGCCCTCAAAATGAACCCCTAAAGGATTCATACAATCATCCCATTTCCCCGATGGACATTATGTGAACTTGCATATAATAATTAACATTTTTTTAATGTTTAGACGAGCTTCATACTGTTCTTTTTTCTAAGCAGGCATTTGTCTGAGTTGGCTTAAAATGATTTAGGGTTTTTTGAGACTTGTGACAGACAGAGCACAGTCCAGAACCTGTGATGAAAAGAGCCAAATGGAAGGACTGGGCCACTCTGTTGTGGATAAGGTTAAGGTTCCACCTGTTAGTTTTCTGATAGCTTGCGTGACTTTGTTTTATTTACAAACCTTGTAAATGTCCTGCTAGTGAAGAGTTGTGACTATAAATGAGGAATAATACAAACCAGTGTAGGATGTAGCAAAGTTTTACATTAAACATTTATAAATGCTTGTTTTTAAAAAGAGGAGAGTCACTGGCAGAAACACAGTCCAGTGAAGTCATATTTGAACAGCAATTTATAGCCTTCACTACTATGTCATCAGCAGTTCATTTGGACTTTTGGGTTTATTTCGACGTTATCTGTCTGCATTCATTCTTTTCTGCCTATTTGTTTGCAAAAGGCATGAAAAAAACCCACTTTGCACGGAACACAGAACATGCAGTGTAAATCACAGTTGTCATGTTCACACTTTCCACTCTTTTTGCTAGACAATCTATTTTGCTTTATAATCCATAGCAATACAAACACAGACACTCATCAGACAGAATGCACACACAAACAGGTGTAAAACTAGACTAATGACTCTTTATCATCCATCCGTCTCCAATATTGTTTATATGAGTGTCTTGTCTCTTGTATGCACTTATATGACTTTATATTATACAAGGAGTGTGATGAATGATGAATATGTGCATTAAACTCTCAATATGTTTGTTTGGAGGGTGAATAAATGATTCATTAAATTTTTTGGGGTGAACTATTTTTAAAGTTTTGTTTCATTTCATTCACATTACGCATCACACTAGATTTTGGAACAGTGCTAAAGTGTTGCAAACACGTGCACAACCAGTGCGCCATGACCTCAGCTACCTGGTTCATTTGTTAAAATGATTTCACTGCAGACAGTGCGGCAACTAAAACTCCAGATAATCATGATAAAATCACCGTTGTGTTCATAAAGTTACAAAAAAAGAAAGATTCAGATGGTGTCAGATTGAGATTAGGTGCACACAACCATATAGATGTAGAGAGAGACAGGCCTAATCTTTGGGCTCTCTTGTCCACTTAAAAGGACACCCAGACACTGACCACAAGCCACCCAGAAGCTTAGAGTAGAAAGGAACACTGGATAATACCTGATAGCTGGTGTCGGACCCATAAATAAGCAAATTTACCATTTCTAAATATACCTCACATGCAGTTTGAGGCCCGCAGGAGTTTGACTGTGTGCCACCAGCACAGAAGAGGTGAAGATAAATAAGCACAGTGAAATTCACTTTGTTAAAGCTTTCTTATGCATGTGTAAGAATGTGTGTGTTTTGGTGTAAATAAAAATGCGTCCGAGTGTTTATCACTTTTATTGCACTGAAACAGTCTTCTGTGCTTATGCTGCATAATAAACTCTTGCAGAATAACTCTCCAACATCTAGTATTTCTGTGGCACAGCACTCCATGTCTTTAGCCCATGTACAGGTCACTCTGCCTGCTCCTGTGGTGGTGCTGTGTTAGCGTTTCGCTGCACAGAGTGTAACAGAAACAGTGGAAACACATACTGAACCACAGAAACATGGTGGTTTTTTATACACTTTGTCCTTCATATCAACTTTATGAAGCAACTTCGACTTGTTTGTCAAAATATGTGGTATATATGAGTCATAGTGAGTTATGGGTCCAGTAAAACTAAATCATTTCTTAATTATCTTGCAGATACCATTGTATACAGTGTAATCATCAAAACTGAAAAATAAACATCATAGAGATACAGACATAATAATGGATGGATGGACAGACAGACAGACAGGGACAATATTAGTGGCGTATTTTTCCATGTCAAAGATTTGCTTAAGAGTCTACAGGAAGACACCTTTACTAAAAACAGAAAAGCAGTCCTGTCCTGGTCCTACAGAGAATCAGACAGCAAGAAAGGGGACATGGAGGTCAAATGCAGACAGAAAGCTAATTATTGTGTTTTATATGTTTTAAAAAGGACATGACGATGTTTTTCAACACTTTTTTATTTTCTTTGTAAAAATACATAAAAAAGGAAGAAATAAAACAGATGTACACTATCTTGAAAATATTGTGGTTGGTTGCGTTTTTTAAATGTCTATAAAACATTTATGTTTAAAAATACAATTACAATGTATGCTTTTGGAAGATGCTTTTATCCAAAGTGTATTGCATTCAAGGCACACTTCATTTGATCTGTTCTTGATTTCATTGGGAATCAAACCCATGGCTTTGGCGATGCTAGCGCCATGCTCTATTTTTTGTTCTACAAAACAAAACAAAAAATCATTATTACGAAATATTATTACAGTTTAAATTTGTTTTCCATTGAAATATATTTTAAAATGTAATTTATTCTTGTGATTCAAAGCTGAATTTTCAGCAGCATTACTCGAGTCTTCAGTGACACATGATCCTCCTGAAATCATTCTGATTTGTTACTCAATAAATATTTATTATTATCAATATTGAAATCAGTTGTGCGGTTTAATCTTTTTGTCGAACCATTTGTATCATTATAAATGTCTTTACTGTCATTTTTTAATCAATGCATCCTTGATAAATAAAAGTATTAATTCCTTAAAATAGAAGCACAACATGAAATAGTTAAAACAAATGCCTTTATAGCCTTCCTTTCCAATCCCACCATCTCTGCATTGTCTTGCAGATTTTGCCATTCTTTATTTTGATCCCTTTTTCTTTTCCTCTTTGAATCTGTCAGTTATACCATGGTACCCATTTCACACAGGAATCCTCCATCCCCCTTTAAAACCTCTGACCACATAAGAATGTTGATTCCTTTATCCCAGCATGTGCAGTCGAACAGACTGACTATTTTTTTTTAAATACCTTCCAGTGCAGATATAAGTTGCATTCATCCCCCTGAAGACGCCGACCACAGCCTTCCCAAAGGGTGGCTGTGCCAGGGATGATATAGTGTCATGTTTCTGACCAGTTTCATGGTTAAAGATTTCTGTAGTCTTTACTACTCTGTTTATACATGTATTAAACTGTGTTGAGTCTACATGTCTCCGGAGACTAAATACCGTGCCAAGTTTACAGTAACAGGTGCATGCTAGATTAACCTGGCCAACGCAAGAGAAAGAAAAACCATTCTCCATATGAGCTTGCAAAATGGCTCTCCATTGACAAACGCACAGCAGAATCAGTCCATCAGGTTAGAGTCTCTCGCTGCCCCAGAGCTTGTGCTGATACTTCTGATTTGTCTATCTGCTATGGCGATTCTGCACACAAAAACACAGAACCAGACACTCAGACGAACCGCCTCGATGCCCGGCTACTTCTTCATGCTGGCACCACTGTCTGTTTGCATTGCAAACATGGAAAGGGAAGTTGTGCAGACAGCAATGTTCAGAGGACTCTAGAAGGAGATTAACACATTTAGTTTGCACATAGGATGCAATGAGTGTGAAAAAATATGCACACTTTTCCACACTTATTAATCCACATTTTCAAGAATATATTTTAAAACTGTATCTTTATCGTTATAGTTATCATTCTTGGTAATCAAACTTTTTAAAAAATGTTTACCCATAGTATCAAAGTGGACGAAAAGTGAACTGAAAGTGGACGAAATTATATATTAAATATGGCCTTTTTTGTTAAGGTAGGCTACAAGCATGCTAATGAAGGCAAATGGATAGTAAACTATTTTTTTCCCACAGGGAAATTGTAGGAAATGTCAGTCACATGACTAATATAAACAAAATTAAATTATACATACAGTCTGGCCAAGAGTAAACACTGCACCAATCTCCATATCATGGAAGTAGCTGCCAGCAAAGACTCATGGCGCCACCTTGTGACACGTAAGTCTACTACACACTCTCAGTTCGACTTTATTTATCACAAATACAATTAGAACTTATTTCTAATCAACAACAGAACACAGGGAAGCCACTAATTAATATGAATATGCAATGTAAACAAATAAATAATCTGAAATAAAAATAGAACGAACATCTAAAGTAACTGAAAGTCATTTTACATTCAATATTTATATTTAAGTTCGAAACATATTACTTCTTCAAACTTGTGCTTAATAAACAGTTAGACGGTTTACCGCGTTGTCCTTTAACGACCGTTTAAACCAAACCGATCGAATATTAATATTACACAACGAATCTGTTTACGACAGCTTGCCAACATCGAACATCCAATCACACAAAACAATTAATAGACTTTTCCTCATGAGCCACGAAGTCCCCGACTTAAATAAAAATTAACAATAAAAGCAAAAAAAGAAATAAAAAAAATCAATGAATCCAAACAGACAATGATTGTAGAATAAATAAATAAATAAATAAAATAAAAAAATCAAAATAAATGTAAAAATAAATAAAATGCTAAATAAAATCAACAAAACAAACAACAACAACAAAACAAGTGAAATTGGTGAACGTGTGTATGGAGCGCGTGTGGTCGAAGCGTCAGAACTGCGGAACTTAACCGATTGCCAGAAGAGAAGTGTAGTACTGAACATGTAAATACAAAAAGAGAAAAACTGCAAGAGTGGCAGGTCGCTTAGTCACGTACACGCAGAAACCCAACCCGTGTGTATAACTATTATAGCTGTCAACTGTACAGCTATATACATTAACTAGCCTACATGAACTAACAGTGTTCATTTCATTTCATACATCTAGACCTACATCCGTGAGTTGACATATTCTTCAAACACAAGCCAGTTTGCAATGTCTTCTATACCTGATTGTCTTAAATATAGCTACTCGCTTCTCTCCCTATCTCTCCATTACAGATCTGCCCATGCACTTGACCAAATATAAACTTCATGATTCTTGGCAGACAGACAGATTTTAGCTGGGAGGAGTCTCATGGTTTAGGCCAGGACAGACCAGAGGACAAACAGACAGAGGTATAGAAAGAGAAAGTGGCTAATAACTGAGGAACAAAGAACAAAAACACCTGACCATCCTCTTTGGAAGCAGAGTACGTAAGTGCTCTTTGCATTACATGTATAAATTTAACTGTTTTGAACTGAAAGTGTAAAGTATTAAGCGCACTGGAGAAGTATTTTATTCTTTTAACAGCAGTAATGCAACTCATGACCCACAACGGAGATCTTGTTTGTCCTTGTGCAAGAGACATGAACTTAAGTCAAAAGATTAAAATAATCTCATCTAAATGTATGCCAGTTTTTATAAATGCAGCACGTGTATAGTTTCAAGGGGGTTTAAGATTATAAATAACATTCAGCATTGAAGGACAGGAAAAGGGATGAGATAAGCTACAGGCCACAGCCTGGCTAATATGAGAAACCATCTAGGAATATTACATTTTATATTTAATTTAATTCTAAACAGAGGTGTAGCAGAACATTTATGTAATATTTAAGAATAAACATCCTCCTCTAACTGTGTGAGGAGACAATACACAGTTTACATGGATGTAATGGAGATACATGTCAGGTTTGATCATTATTTGACCTCAAACTTTGCATTACCTTCACTTTTCTACTGTTCAAAACCACAGTAAATGTACAAACAAGTACATGACTTTCATATCTTTTAGTACATATCTTTCTGATATGCTTCCATTTTCACCTCATTTAACTTTTGCTGCTGTTTCACGCTTTGATGAAAGCACTATTAACCTTTGTGACAAATAACACTGACTTAAAACAGTTTCATGGGTTTTGAGCAATCAGAAAGTTACTACATTTGACTTTTGCACAACTTCTATTGCATAAAAAAATTATTTAAATTACTTTTCCGCTGTAATATTTTTCATGTTTTATACTATATTTAAAACGTTCTAGAAATTACTTGTATTCAGCATGGGTGCAATAAATTTATCATGTGTTCCACATTTTCTTCATTTCACATAAATGGTGTTCTTTCACACTTTCTATTTATCAAAGAGACCTCAAAAAATATATAATGGTTTCTACAAAAATGTAAAGCAGCACAACTGTTTTCAACATTGACAAGAAATGTTTTTTAAGCACCAAATCAACATAGAATTATTTCTGAAGATCGCGTGACACTGAAGACTGGAGTAATGATGCTGAAAATTAAGATTTGCTATCACAGGAATAAGTTTCTATTTTGTATTATTACTTTGTAATTTTATTTGACAATATTTACATTTTTCTTTATTTGTAATCAAATAAATGCAGTGAACGTAAAACAAAATATATAACTGACTCATAATCTTCTCTAAGTGTTAAAATGATAATAATCGTAAGTGTTGCTGACTGTCTGTGCTTCAGAGATGGCGATGTCTCCCACTGCTGTGGTGGTCCGCCGGGCTCTTGCTGCTGCATCACAAGGGAGTCATGAAGGAGGAGGTTTGAGATGTTTTTGGGGGTGGGCTAGATGAAACAGGGTAAAATGGATAGGCAAGTTCTCCTACACAATAAAAAAAATGTTTATATTGTAAGCAAATAGTTCTGGTGACTTAATAACTTCACGTTTTAAAAACCATAAATGATCAAACGAAATACTTTTCATGTTATTTACATATTCATACAGAAAGAAAGAAATACAAACACAAATCACATAATTTAAAAACATTTGCTTACCAATCAGTGATCCTTTTGCTATATATTACACTCGTCAACATTTAAAAGATGTACTGTTTTGAATCATACACAGCAAGGACCTGGAAGATCCTGTCCTTCGTATTAGCTCTGCCTGGTGTGAGTGTCTGCATGGCAAACGCTTACATGAAGATGCAGGCCCATTCCCATGATCCCCCAGAGTTTGTGCCATACCCACACCTCCGCATCCGAACAAAGGTAACTATATTCCTTTTTCATTCAAATCGTGCATGATGTGGACTTCTCTTAGATTCCTGTACAGCAGTGGTTTCCAACCTTTTTCAACTGTGGCCCACAAAACTAAACGCGTTTGCACGGCCCACTGCAGAAAAATTAACTGACCCCGCTATTGTTGGGTTAATAACTTAGTACTCAGAAGATAGATTGTTAACTGTCTTTATTGAATGAACTGGCAAAGAACCAAAAATAGCTGGGGCTGGCACCGCTCAGCAAAACGGGAAAACCAGATCCAGGCAGAGCTCGGCAGCGGGTAGACAGTCAGCGGAGCATGCAGTCAGGAGCGAACATGCAGAGCAGTGTTGAGTCCAGCAGTCAAAATCGGCAGAGAAATGGAGCACTGGACAAAGCAAGACTAGAGTCAGACTCATGTGACGAGCGCAAACTGAGAGCAGATATAGAGCGGAAAGAGAGAAACCCAATAAAGAGCAACGCTGCATGCAACTGCTGCATTGAAGGGAAAAATAAAGACACGATTTATTTTTAAACCAATCAGCGAGCTCGAATAGTGAAATCAGTTACAATTTAATATTTATTTTATGTTATTTAATTATACATATGAAATGACGTTATGTTATGACTTAGACATTTTTACATATATTAAAAATATTATAATTTAATATTAAGTGGCGGCCCACAGGTTGAAAACCACTGCTATACAGAAATAGAAGAAAATTTTGATGCCTTTACATTTAGCAGACGCTTTTATACAAAATGATAAGTGATCCACAGTGCATTCAGGAGGCACATTTTGTTTTACCAGTATGTGTGCTCCTTGGGAATTGAACCCACAACCTTTTACACTGTTAACACAATGCTCTACAACTGAGCCACAGGGACTACCTTTACTTTGTAAAACATCCTTCTAACATTGGACATGACACAAATGTTTTTCAAATAGCATTACCTTTCTTTCACAGCCATGGCCATGGGGCGATGGGAATCACTCGCTCTTCCACAACGCTCACACCAACGCTCTGCCCACTGGTTATGAGGGACCTCACCACTGAGCAGGACGCCCACTGCTGTCTCAACTGGCCATCCCCTCAGATGCCAAACAACACTGATGGACAAGCTTTTAACATTTATAATAGAAATAAACAACAGTTTTCACATTTATTTTATGTGTGTGACTTATTGAGAAAGGTCCCAAACATTACATGGATAAGACTATAAAGACTACAGAAAAGCTACCCCAGACATGCCAAAAAATAAAAAGTCTTTGAAGAAATTGCTAAATCCAAATGAAGCACAAATTGTAGACCACATTAATGCAGAGCTCATTTATTGAGAACCATCCTCTGCCTTCTATCAACATCTGGCCATTTCCATGATTCAATTTCTCATATATACATAAAAAAAAAAACCTATGGCACACAACACACATCAGATAATCCAGATGTCTATAAATGAATAAAGTGCCATATACAAAAAAGAAAAATAAAGCTAACATAAACGGCTCTTCTCCTTGACATTATACTATTCACATAACATACTGTACAAAAACGTACTACGTCTGGATGCACTGTGATTAACATGGAATCGGCATTAAACCCTTTTTGGCCAAATAAAATGAATAAATGTAGTAAAAAAAAAAAAAAACGATTTCAAAATAAAAAAATATATATATGTACAGTTAGTTGGTCATTCTACCCCATATACAAACATGTCTTGGAAAAAACTAAATGTGCACATGAAAAAATTATGAATAAAAATGCTCCAAGTAATTTTTCTAAATATTTTTGATAGCTACTTGCTAACTGAAGTTTAATGAGAATATTTTTATTCTATTACATCTACGTCCCAAAAATCCAGTAATTCCCATTCCCTTTCTGTGTATTGTGTGTGCACTAAAGCAGCTTCTAAATGTGTTTACACCAACACTTCAGCACATTCATTTCACTATGCACTACTGTTTGCCCTCTAGCTGAGGGCCGTTTTGACAAGGTCTAAGATGTCCTGCCTCAGCCCTTTGGCGCAGTCTGCCTCTTGGGCCAAACGCATGAAGCAGTCGGTGGAGAGGGAGGGGTGAAGGGGAGCGGGATGGAGCCCCTGAGGCTGCAGCAGTATGGATAGACAAGCCTGACCCAGTCGCAGGTACGAGTAGCGCTGTGAGAACCAGTACACTTGTGGCAGCAAAGCCCTCAGCCAAGCTCCCTCAGTTCCACTGTCAGAAGATGATGAGGATGATGACGGAATCTTTTTAGAACTCTGACAGGATTTAGAATGTTGTTTGGAACACCCAGACACTTCAGTTTTAATCAGATGTGGTGATCCTTCAGGACCCCTGCAGACCGAACCTGCATTCATTTCGCTGGTGGTTGTAGTGATATCTTTCAAACAGCAATATTTGGTCAGGCTCCTTATAACTGAGTGGAGAAGGTTCACACTTAGGTCCTCCGCTGACCGTTGTAAACCAGGTACTAAAAACCTACAAGCCCCAATCATCACTTCAGCCAAAGGGGATTTCTGAAATTCCTTCTCTCCTGTCAAGCATGATTCCACCTCCTCATTTGGTCTAAGCAGCCCACCGGAGGCTAGAGAGGACAAAACAAGACAATTCGTATCTTGCTTTGACATCTTGTCTTTGTTTCCGTCAGTCAAGCGACAGCCGTGTAAGTAGTGGAGAACTGGTAACAGCATCCCACTCTTTACGTCCTTGATCCGGATGGCCTCACCTTTAGGTTTCTGAGCCTCCCCAAATCCTCCCATCAAGAGGGCTCTAAAATACTCAGACCCAATGTCTTTGGCTCCCTCTTCCCCAGTGACAGCCTCGTGACTGGCTAGTAGAAGGGTTCCATCGTCAAGGAGGAAAGATAGGTCATGATCTGCCTTCAAGTAGGGACATGACTGGTTTTGTTGCAGTTGAGATTTGATATCCAGAAGTTGGGTTGTCTCTGTTGTGATCTGGCTATCTATGCTACAATTCTTTCTGTCCTCCTTGGAACTTGACAGCAGACTGGAGAGGCAGCCAATCAAAAGAGAGACATACAGGGACTTAAATGTTAAAGAGGACGCTTGCTCAAGAGGATGCAACCAACCGGCAAGAAATGTCCTATATTTGTCGGATTGTCCATCTTCGTCACCATCGACATCATCATTTTCTCTGTGACAACCAATCAGTTCGAGAGCTGCTGCCAGCCCTCCACTATCCAAAAGCAGCTTCTTCAAAAGAACTCTATTGCTGCAGAGGAATGAAAAAAGAAGTTGGTCAAGCCAAATACTGGGACATTCCTTTTTTTTTTTATTAATTTAAAAATACAATTCATAAGTGTAATTACTCTAATAAACCTCTTTTCTGATGAATGTTTTAAAGATATTTATTCAAGTTGACTTTTGGTTGATGGTTCAAACTGAACTTTTCATGAAATGTCAAGCTCAGTTGAGGTTGGTGCAGCTCCCTAATAACTTGATATCCATGAATTAATAATGCAACAGTCATAAGTAAAAATCCAACTCATTTTCTTCATTGGGGAATTGATTTTTAACAGTAGCTAGACATACTCTGAATAACAAGGTTGTTAATATTTTGTGTAGTTTTTGTTGAAGCCATCACCCCACATTATTTCGAAACATTCTGTTCAATAGCAAAAATTCATGGTGAACAACTATGATTCCACAAAGAAATCTCAGCCCATCTGATAAACGAAACAAGCAAATCACACCAAATGTACACATTAGCACCCACCCACTCCCATGACAACTTAAAGAATTTGTGCATACATATTTTAAATGCATAAATGTAAAATAAATTGTTTGATATACACAATCAACATCTATAAATCAATAGTTTTATATTATATTTTTATTCTGACTATGTTGTTTGCAGTGCTCAATGGTTTGTAGTTCTTTTGATTATTAAAGGTTTTAGGTACAGACTAAAAAGTACCTCTATCTTTTTGTCCGATTTTCTTCAAAAGAAAATCTGTAAGTTTGTTTGGCTTGATCAAAGATATTTTTCAGAACGACAAAAACAACATTGTTTACTTTTCTATGAACTTGACATGTTTTGAATAAGATCTTTCTTAAACCGCTAACACTCATATTTGTCATTGACCCATATATATTAAGCTTTATTAAACCAAATAAAAAAAAACCTGAAAGTCAATTAGTCATACCTGTTAATCAAAGGCAGAGAGAGGACACAGTACAGCTTGTCAGATTCAGAGCCGGACAGCACGATGTGTGAAAGAACTCCAGTGCCAAATCCAGACTCGCTCTGAACCCTCAGATTACTGAGCAGAGTCAAACCTGAGGAGCCAGAAACATTTTAGCTTTGAATAAAGTGCAGTCTTAAAGGGGTCATATGATGTGATTTCATCTTTCTCTTTGGAGTGTTACAAGCTCTTGGTGAATAAAGAAGATCTGTAAAGTTGCAAAGACTAAAGTCTAAAATCCAAAACTTTTTCTTTATGGAAGTCAAGACTCTGCCAGGCCAGGTCAGAACAGATTGCGCTTGTCAGAAGGAGGGACTTTTGTAGAAAAAAAACCCGTTTGAGAGAGGCGTAGGGTGACCATATGAGCCATTTTCCCAGGACGCGTCCTTGTTAGGATTTCTATATTGCCTAAAACGTCCAAAGTAGTTTGACCAGTTAACATGGTACATAATTAACCAATTGTTGCGTGTGAGAAGGTGAGATCTACAGAGAACGATTAAAGCAATGCAAATAGACGGTCATTGTATGACACCAAAGTACCAAGAGAGTGATTTTAATGCATAAGGAGCCATCTGCTCTGCTCTCTATAGCTCTTATGAATTTCATACAATGATTGATCTGCATAGCACAAGCAGCCAAAACCTGGAGATTTTAGGCAATATAAAAATCCTGGCAAGGACGCGTCCTGGGAAAATAGCTCAAATGGCCACCCTAGCATAGAGGACCAACAATAATGTACAGTATTTGAAAACGAATGTGTTTTTTGAACATTAAAGCATGTCAACATATTCCATCACACCAAATACACAAAATAATGATCTTTTAAAAAAAGCATCAGATGACCCCTTTAAATACAACATGCATCAATATGGTATATTAATAAAGTCACAAACCTAGTTGTGTGATTTTGCCTTTGACTTTTTCCGACTGTCTGTCCGTTCCTCCGTTGCGTCCCCCGATCTCCTCTCCTCTCACACATAGTCTCTGTTTGATCAAAGCCACGGCTCCAATTCTGACCAAAGCCTGGAAGCAGTTTGGGTTGCAGCTGAGGCGCACAAGCATCCGAAAGCATCGCCCACTGGGGTCATGATGCTGGGTGAGGTAGTACAACAGCCCGGAGAAAACATTTGTGTTGACGAGCGCTGCGCTGGGGTCTGAGGCGTGGGAGAAGCGGGACAAGAGCAGAAGAATGGGGGATTCTGGGGCCCAGGCCTCAGGGTGATAAGGATGTTGATAGACTGGTGTTTTAGACATCACAGGGGGGCTGTCCAGGGGGACCACACTATAGAGAGAGGAGCATGTAGAGGAGGATGAAGTAGAAGAGGTACGGAGTCTCTTTCTGGGAGGAGAGGAGATTTGGAGGGGAGATGAGGAAGGTTGCTCAGATTGAGGGGTGGAGGTGCAGGAAGGCTGTGAAGAGGAAGGCGACGCTGGTACGTTTCGAGGAGATACTGAAGTAGAAGAGGAGGAGGAGGAGGAGGAAGAGGAGGGTCTGATGGGTTTGGAGCGGGTGGAGGGAGAAAAGTGGGGCGGACGCAAGGTCGAGATTTGCAAGAACTCAGAGCAAGGTGGTGATGGTGAGACGGAGGATTGAGGGCTGCCCCCAAAGACATCACTTCCACATGGAGATTCAGTCAGCTCACCCTCAGATGAGATCAGACCCTCAGAAACCAGCCACGACCTGGAGGAAGGAGCACAGACAAAACTGAACAACATACAAGCACTTTCTCCATAAAACACATAGATCAATGATGATTTACACAGCAAATTCCAAAAGATTAAACTGAAGTTATATGATTGGCATCTTCATACTTCCAAAAGTTACTTGAAAAAAAAGGTTATTTTTAAATTAAAACGTTTTGTTTATAAAAAGAATAACAGCAAGATATTAATGCACTAGTAATGTTATAAAACTTATAGACATTTTGTCAAACATGTTTAAAAAAATACATATTTTTTTAATTTTCCTAATCAAACAATTTTTTTTTATAACTAAAGCTAGATACTAAACTTGATGAGAAACGAAATTTCAAAACAAAAAAAGTTGTACAATTTAATGCTACATATCATATTACTGATCAGTGCTGTTAGTCTGCCTATTGTAAAAATATGGTTATGATGTTCATTTTAATATGCAAGATTTTGTATGTTCTGCTTTTGGTAAAACTATGAATAGCGGACCTGAGACTGAGGAAGCTAGAAGATCCCGAAGTCTGGTCTTTGCTCACATCCTCCCTCTTGTTCCCTTCAAGAGCTGAGAAGTCAAACGAGTCAAAAGACGAGGTCATCAGTTCAGAGCATGGAGAACTAGAGGACAGGCTGACATCCATCTTTCCTGCGGTCGGTTCTTCTCCATGAGCAAACTCAACCAGCCGCTTGATCAGCAGGGGCACCAACCCGAGCTCCTGCAGCTGTTCAAGAGCAGATTCATCGTAGACAAAGTCCACACAAGCTAGAAAGGCAAAGCGCGTGAGCGGATGGTTTTGATGAGCTGATAAAAAGCTGATCAGCACCTCCAGTCCCCCGATCTCCTTAACTTTGGCCCTGTTCACAGCCTCTCTGCAGCACAAGCACAGGGCCTTGAAGAACACACCCGACTTCAGAGGATCCTTCTTCACTTCCTCTGCGAACTTCGGAATGACTCCCAACGAACCGACCAGCGGCCTCAGGCAGCCTTGAGAGCACAAGTTAGCCAGAGTCTTCAAAGCTAGCTCCTCCAAAAGTTGACCACCTTCTCCTGAGGCGAGGAGCCCGAGCTGAGTCAAGGCCCCGGATCTGGACATGTCTCTGGCACACTCTGCGCTGCAGCCTCTGCTGAGCTCATGAATGGCACGAAGTGACGCCCGTCGCAGACCTAAAGGGTACTCTGGAGCAATGAACAAAGCTAGAGATGGAAGAGCGCCTTGTGAAAGCAGCAGGAGTCGGTTGGCAGGCGTGTCAGAAAGGTAGACAAGCGCCCGGGCAGCAGATTGGACACATTCCACCTTAGCAGCACAGAGTTTAGGGGCTGGAGTCAATGAAGAGGGAGAGGATGGAGGTGGAGAGAGAGACAAGCAGAGCAGGAGAAGTGGAACACCTCCTGAGAGAGAGAGACAGAAATATAATGATTTTATGGTTCTGTGGTTTTACTATATCTAACTGTATATAATGAAGAAGAAACATTTTTATTGTTATATTACTTTAAACATAAAATTTTGGGACTAACCTGCAGAGTGTATCTCAGCAGAACCCTCTGGGTCCATCGCCAGATTTCCCAGAGCTCGTGCTGCTCGATTTTGCACTGTCTCCACAGAGACATTCCTCTTGAGGACATCCACTACAAAAATGAAAGATCACATTTTATGATTATAACTATTTATGCAAACAAGCAGCATTTTTTGTTTCAAAGATTTTATTTTTTGCCGTGATCTCATGTGAGTGACAGGTGGCTGGAGGTCATCAGAGAAGAAATGTCATTGCAAAGGGGAGAGGAAGCTATTATTGATTTGATATGGCACATGAATTTATGATTAATGATGGACTAGTAGTAATAATGATGTGCACTGATGAATAATTTATGATAACCATTGCAATATTCCAAAAATAAAAAGGACTATCAATTCTGAATTCATAAAGACTTTTAAAAGTTTGTTATTGAGGGATTTCACGGTGCCTTTTTTTAATGCACGCATTAAAAATATTATAAAATATGTGGAAAACCATTTCAGATGTCAGTATGCACAGTAACTGATCTTTATGAAGCCTTTGAGTGACTTACCAACAATAGATACGCCATCAAGCTTTCTTACCTAAGAGAAGAAAAAATAATAAATGATCGTATACAAAAAATTAAAGCTACATTATATATATATACATAAGCAAGCTATATATTAAAGCAGCATCTTCCTTACTTCTAGTCTTGTCTGTTTTTCAGTGCAGCAGTTCGCCAGGATGCTAAGTGCCAGGTCCAGAAACTTTCTGGAGCTTTCTGGTCGCCTGAGGAGATCCAGTAAAGGAGGGAGTCCTCCTCGTGATTGGTAGCGGGATATCTTGCCGCCACCTCCTTTGATATGCTGCATCCGAATAGCCACGAGTGCCCTCCACTGACCAGCTTTAAGTCTCTTGTCTGCATCCCTGGCTTTGTCACCTTCAGTTATGGACTTATTGTCTGCTCCTGTCAGTCCACTGCTGTGACTGTCTTTTAAAGTGCGTGTTTTGGACAGCTGAGCCAAACACCAGGTCAGAGAGGATTCTGGGAGAGTGGTGGATGCCTCTGAGGTGCCGTTTAAACTTTTCGGAAATCGTTTAATTCCTTGTTCTGAAGATGTAGACATGATGAACCCAGAGTCCAGAAGCACCTCCCCACCACCACTCCCTGTTTTGTAACTTAAAATTAATTTATCTTCTTAAAATTGTAAGGTACAACAATATTTTAGTGTCATTACATAACTTTGCAACAACACCAAACTCTTATTATTTGTAGAATTACAAAAATAAAAAGAAAAGAACACAAGAACTAATACAAAATTCTCCTATGATTGACACGTTTCATACACAGACAAACAAGCATTCGAAAAACTACAACTACCATGTTCATCAATTAAAGCAAGCCCAGAGCAATGGCTTCTGGGAAATGAAGTATTTTACCCAATGCGATAGATTTCATTACGGCCTACAGTGGGAGGTAGGCCACAAACAAATAAATCCTTGACAGTGCTGCCTAAGATTAATCTATTTGGGTGTATTTGGATGTTTCGATGAAGAGTGAGAAGGCTTCGTTAACTTTTCATCGTACTCACGTCAAATTTCTTACGCGCTACAAAGCGCAATCGCTTCAGATTTGCACTGGCGCCATCTTTAGTAGAGCATCAAACAAGAGAGTTTTTTTCCAGAAAGGGAGGGGTATTTGTAGACTCGGTCTCTTTAAAGCTTATGGGAGTTGTAGTTTCAGAATAGCTCAATTTTTGACTTTATTTAACACATACGATAACGGAGCAATAAAAACGGCATAAATTAATGTATGCAGATATTTATTCTGCTATAAAGAAGAAAACAGGCTGTGTGTTTTGACTTCCTACTTTGCCCGCTAAACACTTGTAAAAACAATGGCAAGCATTTCCCACAATCCCCCGTCACACGCTATGGCCATTTCCGGGAAAAAGCACAACAACACCCTGCTCGGCGCTGTCTGGTGCGAACGAGGTCGTTGTTATTATCATCGCTGTAGTCGACGCTCGAAAATAACTCATCGCTGGAGTTGTTAAAATCCACGATTAGTTGCAATAACGCTCGACAAGATTAATATAAAAGAATTGCAACATGGAGGTCATTGAGTCCATTGTCACAGACGCCATTGAGGTGGAAGACTCAACAACTACGGTTACGACTTTGGAGACCGAAAAGTCCAAAGCAGGTAAGATGTGAGTCAGTGTGTGCGCTGGGCATCGCCCGCGAGGAGGACACAGTGAGCCTGATGATACAGACTGGCCTTCACACCAGGTTTAGGTAACTTAGAAAAGCTTCAGACCTCCAAACAAAAGAATTATTACGGTATGTTTTAATTAGTGTGCATTCCTAACAGTTTTCTTTAATTGCGTGGAATATTTTGTAATATTTTAGAAGCAATATGTATACACATATTTGTGCAATAAATGGTACAAGTTGAACAAAAGTAAAACAAATGTACATTTTTAGTATATTTTAGATAACCTGAGAGATTTATCTCGTTCCATTGTCCTTTCAATGCTTCAAACAATTCATAAAGACATTAGGAAATCATATAAATTGAGTAGTTTAATCCAGTAAATCATTTATAGAGACACAATCACTTTATATGAAGAACATAATTAATTTAGATTTTAATTAATTCATTTTATGCATTAGCCAAAATTAAATGTCCATCAATATAGAGTGATGTTTCTTCAGAAAACTCAAATTACACACATACACACACACATATAAACTGAATTGTGATATGTTCTCAACCTTTAAGATTCAGTCTTTAAATATTACATTTCCAACTAAATATCTGTTTAAGATTCTTTTTCTGAAATAACAATCTTCTAATAATCTTTTTCATTCAGAGTTTGTGTGGACACTACAAGCTACATGGCATCTCGTCCACGTTCGTCTGGACATGGACCCAGAGTTCGACCAGCCCGTCTGCAAAAAGAAGAAGCTTTGGGAGACTGTGGCCGAGAGAGTGACTGCGAAGCTAAGAGCCGAGGAGGGCACAGACGTTTCAGTCAAAGCCTTCGAATGTGACCTGAAGTGGAGAAACATGTTGGCGACGTATCGCAAAAATGCAGAGCGAGCCAAGAGACTGGGAACCAATAGTGTTCACTGGGAGTTCTTCAAGGAGATGCATGAAGTGCTGGGAAGGAGCTACGAGGAGGTTGAGGCTCAGCGCAAGGCAAAGCTCAATGGCACCAAGCTGGGCAAGGCCATAGCCAGCAAACGATTTACCCCAATACTTCCCACACCCACCGCTACGGCTCCACAGTTACCCAACGCCAGGCCTCCTCAGGATTTGCTGCAGCTGTACCTGGAGCTGCAGGAGAGGAAACTGAACATGTGGGCTCAGCAGAAAGCGCTGGAAGAGAGGAAGATCGAGGCCATCAATAATTTGGCACGTGCCATTACTTGCCTGTCCCAGGACAATACCTTGCAAAACCCCAAAGAGGGTGTGTCGGACACCCCTGTATCCCAACAATAGGAATAGGAATAGGAATTAGTTGTGTGTTTATCATTGTCTTTTCAGCTAAGAAATTGGTTTTTATTTTTAGGGAAATGCCTGATATGTTGAACCCTTTTCAGAGAATTAAAAAGACTTGAATTGAACAGCAACTTGTTGAAATATACTTGGTTTCCCTTTCCTTCATTATGAATTGCACAAATTTAAATGATCAGTTTAATTTGTCAAATTCATGTAAAATGAGAAAAGGACAAGTTGTACATAGTATTTTTGTGTTTTAATAAAAATCATAGAAAATGTTTGTCACTTATAATTTTTTTTTTCCTCAGTTAAAGTTTCCTTCATACCGCCAAATAAAACAAACAAAAGCTTCTCAAACATACATTTCCACTTTGGTTTAGTTTAAGTTGCAGTACCAAAATAACAACAAAAAAAAGTAAAAATATTTTAAAAACTTCAATTGTTGCATTCATGTAAAATGAAAAGGAACAATTGTACATTATATTTTTGTTTTTAAACCAAAATCATACAAAATGTCATATAATCAAATATCCATTAATTACACACAGAATCTTAGAGTTTTAAAGTGATATTACATCCAAAGTTGAGAATCCTTTCATCATTTAAATGTCTTTCCAAATCCACAAGACTTTTGTTGATGTTGAATACACAAATGAAAGTATTTTCAGTGAAACCTTGGTCCATTCCACCAAAACTTTGATGGTTCAAAATCTTATTGTGGTGCAGCCTCCAATGTCCTGTGAAGCAGATTCACCACAGTCTCCCTCATTTTCACCCCAGCAGCATCTTTGTTAACCTCCTCCATGTTTTCTGGTGTGCTTCTCTCTACCAGTCCCTTTGTCATGTCCCCCATGTCCAGATAAACATTGTGTAATATACAAGCAGTCAGAACCACTGATTTCGCCTTGTCGTAGTTTCCCATATCCAAATATCTCAATTTCTTGAACCGCTCTTTTAAGTCCGCCACAGCCTGGTTGATTCGGCCTAAATGGTTCCCCAGCGATCTGTTGTAGAGGTTTTCCTGCGGGTTTTGACCTGGTGGGAATGGAGTAAGTATTTGTTCTGTGAGCGGGTATCCCACTCCGGCTATGAGGCAGGTTCCTGGAGGCACCATCTCAGGGTTTTGGCGAATCCTTTCGGCTAACGCACATCCTCTGTCTTTTTCCGATCCTTTACTGATGTGACAGTAGATGAAGCGGCCTTTGTCATTGCAGACCAGTTCCAAGTTCAGCCAGGAATCTGGATGTGGTTTGTTCTTTGGTCTCATGGCTTCTGGAGTGTCACTCTCGCTGTATGGTTTGGCAACACGCAAGCGGATGGGGATGCGTGTGTCACCCAGCACGCCGAGCACTCGAGGGAGACCTCTCTCTTCCGGACCTTCATTACAGCTGCAGAAGGGAAGCAGATGTTGTAGTGCTTCCTGTCCTACAGGGCAAAAAGAGAAGACAGCTGTATAGTGAGTAAACCTGCTAAGTGACTACAATAAGCAAGTGTAATTTTATTATCATTAATATACTATTATAATCTCTGTTATTATTTTGAATTAGATTTTGATTTGATACTTCTGTCGTCATTTAAATGTTAGTGTTTTAGACCTTTTTTTTTTTTTTTTTTAGATTCTAGATATTTTATAGCCCTAGATTCTGAGATATAATAATTGTGTGGACTAATTAACCCTGTAGTACCTGTCGGCCACTGAATGACCCGATCCTTTTGTGCGGTCACTTGATCACAGAAAGAGAAGAAGATCCTGTAAATATTTCCCTTCTTCATTTGGAAACTAGAGGATACGCTGCAAAAGCTGATGCGTTTGGACAGGAGAGTGAGGGACAGGAGGACAGTGTGAGACGAGGACAGTCGAGCTCTTCCAGTCAATCGCTTCTTGCTTGTGTTGCCGCTTTGCAAAAAATGTATCACATACTGCAAGAAATAACAAAACAACAAGATGTGAAGAAGTCCTTCTCAACCTTTTGAATTCTCTCTATTTTAATCTCAACCTTTTGAATTCTCTCTATTTTAATTTTCTATATTATTTTAAAATATTACTGTTTTACTAATATATATGTTTCTTATCAAATAAATGACCGGTCAGAATAAGATAATTATTTCAAAAACATTTTACATTTGTTAATAATCTTAATTATTCAAAATTTTTCTAGGTATTTCAAACTCAAAAATATTATATTATAAATATTTATTAGGTAGAAATTAATATATATATATATATATATATATATATATATATATATATATATATATATATATATATATATATATATATATATATATTACTTTAAAATTAGACTTCCTCATGAATATTTAGGTTTTTACAATCTGAATGAATCTTTTACATTTTAATACTTGTTTTGTCTTATTTTAAACCATTTCATGTTATATTGAGGCCCTTTGGTTGAGAACTATTGATGTAAAGTGAGAAAACGAATCATTAAAATCACTTTAATATATAAAAGAAAAGCACATGAGATAGCTAGCTGATCATCTACCTGTACAATACGATTTGTCCCCGTGGCTTCCGGAGCGCGTGCCCGCTGCACGGCTGTCCTGGACTCGGACCGCTGAGGAACGGCTTGTTCCGCCTCATCTGGTGGCGCTGAATTCTCCTGTTGAGAGGTCGTCTGCTCCTGGACCCGGGCCACCAGGTCAGCCTCTATCATCTCTTCCACTGCACGCTCCAGTCGATGCTCAAGCTCCCAGCTAGACAGCTGCTCCAGTTCAGCCTGCATGGCGTCCATCAACACCCGTCCTCCGGGCGCCACGGTCTCTTCACGAACCTCCATCTGGAGTCAAGGGATGAAGCTAGCAAGTCAGCGTGTCTAAAAAAAACATACGTTAAACGTTTCTACAGAAAATCAACAGGGTAACTGGAATACATATCTCAGTCTGAGCAATAATGAGGGTAAAACCAGTCAGATAAAGTTAGATCTAAGCATTATAACTTTACAGAGCAAAATGAACGAACGAAGTAAACTAATATGGATAGCTCAACCAGTGATTGAGTCAACAGACAGACGCGATTTTGAAATTAGATAAAAGTGTTGAAACCTAAATTACTTAGTGGCGCGAACATATTAATTCAAACCCCATACCAAAACACGGAAAAGATATTTGAATTGCAGGACCTTTAAAACAGACGATCATCTCTTTCCATTAGCTTCTGTTGTTAAGACAGATGTACGGGATCTACTGCGCATGCGCACGTTCAACACTCTGATTGGTCCTGGAAGATTTAATCTCTCCAAGTATTCAATAAATCACGCTTAAAGCTACTATTATATTAGTTACTCATTAGTTATAGATAACGGCAAAGTGATAATACAGTGAAAAAAAAAATTATAGCAAAAAAGAGCGTAAATTATATGTCTCTTAACGAATCTTTATTTTAGAGGGTAGACTATTTTTCTCTTTTAACTTGTTCTCTACCAGACTCCGTCTGAATTTGATCGTTACTAGTAGTAAGTGACTGGAGGTCCGACCTCACATCTCAATGTATTGGATTTACATTTTATAATAAAAGTTTTTTTTGCAGTTTCATGATAAAAATAATTTTATCAAATTCACGTGAAACCTGTTAATATAATTAGCATTAAGCAATACTAATTTCTAAAACTCAACTCTTCTTTGAAAATAATTTAAGAACGTTTTAATAAAATACTATTTATTGAAACCTACTGTTTCGTATACTTGTTGATCAGGTCATAAGTATATTTCCAGTATGTAACATTTCTGCTATTCAGCGAAGTAACTTACATCTCACTCTTTCATCAGTGAAGCCCTCCAAATACACTTAAAACTCATTACGAATCAGACGTCCGCGTTCTCGGTTCAGTGAATCGTCAGTGATTTCAATCGGTTCAATGAATCGTCAGTGATTTCAATCGGAATCGTTTAAGTTCACTGAGAAGTTCCAGGGCACCTAAAACCCCAGATATTACACAAGTCTTTGGGGAAGGTTTTTCCAGGAATGTTATTGTGTACCGTTTTCTGTGTACATTTTTGTGCGTGTTGCTAGGTTTTACTCATACAGAAACTGAAAATGGCATTGAAGCTGTTTTTCAACTAATTTCAGTAATATTTTGAAACACTTCTAAAAAACACTGAAGTGAAGAAAGCACCGTCTTGCTTTTCATATTTCCTATTTCTTGTTAATTTTCTTCCCCTTGACTTTTGTTGCTCTTTTCTTTTGTTCTGTTGTGAGTTGTCATTCTGTTATATAACAATTATATCTGCATGTTTATAGATAGAAAAAAAAACTAAAGCCCCAAAAGCGACACTATTAAAAAAAAACAGACGTTGAACATTAGACAAGGAGTGGAAAAGGGCTGATTTTAATTCATTCAAACTCAGTTACAGATACTGCAGCATGATTTTACTTTCTGTTTTTAACTTATTGTTTTTTTGCAAGAGCACTGTGAAGGAACACTGCCGTCAATCAGAAGAATAGGGGGGAGTTCGCAAAAACATTAGGATTCTCGGTTTTGTTTTTTGGGATGAACACAATGTCAGCATTTTTGTTAAAGTTAAACATTCACTTGTTCAAGCAACTGTGCCCAAAAGGCATCATTCGTATTGATCTTTACATTTTAACTTGATTCTTTCCACCATTTAAAATGCCACACACACACAAAGAAAAAAACCCACTATCATTTACACTCCCCTTTGATTTAAATACAAATTCAGGGAATTAAATGTCAATACTTATAAGCTTCCAAACAAATATTCAAAAAGAAAGAAGCAGACACTAACCCCTCCAACACAAAACTGTAAAGAAACGCAAAGCACACTTGAGGAAGCAACAATGAGAGTGGAAAAATGTATTTACAATGACAGAATTCACCTTAACCATGTGCTATGTATTCATTTACAGGTATATCCTGACGGCATCCATACCCATTCTGACGTTCATCAAGTTCCATGTGCATTTACACTATATTATGTCGGTAACATGAAACTTTTCAGCCTATGGCCTTTTGCCCCCCAATAAAATGATGCAGGATCTAAATAAGAATTATAATATCAATACTCATTAACACACAACAGTATACTGTAAATGCGATCGGTAAAGTGGGCATCTGAAAAACTTTACAGCCCCAAACACAAACCCACCCCACCCCTAACAGATTGAAACACACAAAAAGCACAAAACGTTCAACTCTCCAAACATAACATTTGCGTGAATTAAATAAGATGCACAGGTTTAAATACTCCGCTATCTAACCACCTCCGACGGGTGACTAACAGCTGTCTGAAAATGAGCGAATCATTCAGAAAACAAGGGAAACATCGTCAAATCAAAATGTGCCTGCGCCAAATGGGACGTTGTGATTTTGTGGATTAAGCTTTAGGTGAGCTGACAGTGAACATGGGAAGGCTTTGCGACATTACAGTGAGAGTAAGCTGCTAGTGCTCGATGGGACGTGAGGAGGAACAGGGAGAGCGATTCAAATTCTCAGCAAAGTTACGATATCACACAAGCCCACTCTCACTCATGCTCTTTTTGTAATTCAATACACACCATCATCTTAAAACACGTGTTTTGCCTGTCCACTGTTTGGGACACTCTTAACCCCCTCTGCCCCCCCACCCCCCAACCCTTTATCAGCAGTTCCTCCTTCACTGCACGGCTTGTTCGTTGGCAGTGCTGCCCGAGTCTTGAGGCTTCATAACATCAGGAAGCTCAGGAGGGCTGGAGAAGGCCTCTATTCTTAGAGGCTCAAAAGCATCATCTGTGATAAAAGAAACAGACACGGTAGGCAAATTCAGATAACAGATATCACATAGCGGGAAACAAAGCAAAAGATTGAAACAGGAGCTCACCGCTGATGCGAAAAGCCAGTCCTACTGTGGCCGGAGCCTGAGGCCTGGCTGTCTGGTTTGTGAACCCAGAGTCTCCGAGAGTCTTACTGTCTTCTAGCAGCATGTCATCCTGCAGGACATGAAGAGATTGTTTAATAAAGGGCATACTCAAAATCACTTCAACTCTAACTAGTCCACAACAGCTTAATTTAGATTTTTGTGTGTGGTCCTTCATAAATTGGTCATTCTTATTGTGCAGTGCATGTTCCCACTGTTTTGTCTTAAAACACAGGATAAAGTATTAAACTCACAATTTTTTGAAAAAATGTAATACTATTAGTTTGTAGAATTTGATCTTAATTTTTAATGTAGAATGTGTTTCAAACAAAAAAATGTATTCCTGGGCATGCTGTTTAAAGTAATTCGATTGTTTTTCACTTTCCATTCTGTTAATCCTGTAAATGTATCTGGTAAATCTACAAGTCAATAAACCCCTGAGATACAATGGGTGGGTTTTCTTAGCTTAAGGGGTTTGAGCTAGTATTAGCAAGGGATTTGAGATTCTGGGATGTTTTGTGGTATTAGTTTGTCTTACACACATTAACGTTAACATTCAGAAAGTTTGAAGACTCATGTTCACCAAGGCTGCATTTATTTTATCAACAATATAGTACAAACAGTAATTATTTGAAATATTAATACAATTTAAAAGAACATTTCGATTTTAAAATATTCTTAAATGTAGTTTATTAATGTCAATAAAGCTGTTTTGGAGTTTTATACTCCAGTCTTCAGTGTCACATGATCCTTCAAAAATCATTCCAATATGCTGATCTGCTGTTCAAGAAAAGCTGTTTTTTACAGGATTCCTTGAATAATATAGCTCAAAAGAACTGCGTTTGTTTGATAGAAATCTGTTGTGACAAATGTTTTTACTGTCAGTTTCGAACAATTTCATGCATCCTTGCTAAATAAAAGTATACATTTGTTTTTAAAACTCTTACCAACTCCACATTACTTATTATTATTTGGAATGCTTTTATTTCTACATACCAGGAATGACCCAACTACATACAACATTCAGGAGATACTGAAAAGAAGTGTAACATTTATTCATTTCTATATCAATGAATAATCGACATCGTCAGAACTTTCTTTACCGACCTTATAAAGTCTCTGATCCTCTGGCGCTCGCTTTAGGATGCCCTCCACAATCCGCTTCAGCTCGTAGACTGTGGTGGACTCCTTAGCATCTGTGAAGATGGTTGTCTTGTGACGTCTGATCATCAAAAATACATCCTGAAAAAATTAGAAAGGGAGTCAGATATTCAACTTCCGATCCAAACTCATTATCAACACGTCCTGATCTATACTAAGATCAACCCTCCACAAAATTCAACTCATGGCTCATTTAAACCCTACAGAACATTTAATGTCCTTCACACAATACAATCAAATATGAATAGTATTAGACGAATAATAATGATGAATGAAAACAAACAACTAACTTCTAGAACTCAACTGCAAAGCGGTGTTTGTTGTAATTCACAGGTGGAACAACCACTGGCTTTTGAAATGAAATAATGAAGAGAAGAGCAGATGGTGAGCAGCTGAATCAAGCCAACTGCACGCGGCGTGTGCTGATGAAACGCTGACAGCTGCAGTTGTGTTGACTTGTTGTTGACTTAGTTACTAACAACACCTTGAAAATCCAGCGCGTTTTGTTTATACCAACAGATAACCAGCATGGCAAAGGGGCTGAAAATGCAATAATATACTAATACTAACCGTAATCAAGATTAAATAACGTATAAATAGGCCGCGTTATTGCAAGTTGTCTTTTAAAAATGGACGTGCAACCCGGAGCTAACGTTAGCAACTGACATAACGACAGGACAGAAACATGCAGCAACCAATCTGCGCTCGATAGTCTGTTTATTATTCGTCTACATTTATCGATTTATAAGGACTAGATGAGCATCTAAAATGGCACAGCCCAGAATGATCAATGACCGGAGCGTTCCTTCATTATGAAGCTGTCATCCAATCAACATCGCGGTAAACAGCCCCGTCTCGGCTCCAGAGGGTGTACAGCTCATATACAAATAAAGAAAACAAACCGTGTGCTCATCGCTTTTTTATATTTGCTGACCAGACCGGTCGTCGAGCGCAATGTACTCCTAATCTAATTAGTAACACAAGTAGATGGGGCGAATTTAGCAGGGAATGTTAGCCGGGCTGCTAAAAATATTGCGAAACAAAGGGGACTGTGTAAAGGCTGCGTTAACATGCGCTAGCCGCTTCAGTCAGCAGCTAGCTTGCTCATAACCCTTCACAATTACATTTTTAAACTACAAAACGAAGAAATACGTTTGATCTAGGTTTCATTTGCTTCCTCACTCACCATGTCTCTACGAGTGTTTCGCTGACTTCTTCCACTATCCCACGCTGCACTGCGGAAATCAAAGCGCTCGAGCCAGTCCTCCACAGTCCCAGACGTCTTTGCGCGAGCGGCGTGAACTCTTTTCTGTGCCGGAGACGGTCGCGCCCTAGCGGCCTCACGTCATTCAACACTTGTTGCTCAGACACAAACCATTTTAATACAATTTTAATGTACAGCTTTGGCTTTTCTGTAAAAAAAAAAAAAAAAAGTAAATCATTGTGCATTTAGCTTTTATTTATGGTGTAGCACCAACAATTGTTTTCATTTGGATAAATGGAAAAGCCGCATAGCTATTTAGTGTACATTCTAGAAGGTATCTGGAACTGTCTTGTAAATACAAATGGATATAAAACATACAAAGACAGGACAACAACAGCAGTATAAACAGTTCATTCTGAGCAAGACCTTGATGGAATAAACTATGATGTTGGATCAAGATTAAAAGGTTTATTTGCAGAAATACAATAGCCACACAATATCCGTGGGATTGCCTGGAATTTATAGGAATATTTGTGGATTTATTAACATTAGATTATCTTTGCTGGCTCAATCTGGTCAAAACAGTTATTTATAAAAAGTATATTGGACCAAAGAAAAGCATATTTTCTCCCACTCCTTTCCCAGTTTGTAATTTTACAGATAGTACTATTCTCCTTAATACCTTTAATGGTATGTATTCACAATGCAGCAAACAATTTCAATATAAAGATCACAAATAACATCTCAGTCTGGGTCTCTACTATGACTTTAATGTCTCATTATTTTTCACTGGACCTAAGGTTTGAAGTCACATGCTGGTTACAATAGGCACACTAGCAACAGAGGAAACAAAAACCCCTGTTTTTTTATTTATAAAATCTAATGACAAGGTACAAAAACATTACTACACAGTAATAACATAAAACTGTTCATTCACACTGCCTACCTGTTTTTTTGTTTTTTTTTCATTTTATGAAACAACAACAACAATGCCGTCCGCTGATTCTCCTGTCCTGGAATGGTTTCCTCAAAACTTTTATTTCTATTTGACTGAAGAAAGAAAGACGTGAACATCTTGGATGACATTGGGTGAGAAAAATTATCAGGAATTTTATATTCTGGTGTTTATATTCTGGCATACACAGTGTTGGGCTAGTTATTCAAATAATGTAATATATTACTATAGTACTCCTTTAAAAAGTAATATTGTTAATTTACTTATCACTCTCTGGCAACACTAATTAGTTAGACAACTAGTTCCTGCAAAAAGTAATATTACTACAGCAACTAGTAACTATTACTGCCCAACATTGTCGGTATGAATCTTTGTGGTCAGTGTGTTCAAATGATTTGAGTTTGGAATAAACTAAACTCTCTACCACTACGTAACCTCAAAAAAGCAATAGGGCACACAACAACAACATGTGGTGACAACAGTCCTGTGAATGATTACAATACTTCAGAATCATAACTGTATTTGTTGACCTCACACACAACCTATTTATATACACACAAACTAACATACAAGTACATCTGCATATATGCTTGGCAAAGCTGTAAGTTAGCATGTCTGACCAGCACAATATTAAAACAGGGACTTCTAGGGGACCCTTTTTAGGGTTTTGTTTAGGGGACTTTACATAGGAGGATTACTTGGAACTTGCAGTAAGTTACTTAAAATAAACATCTAAAACTTATGTCAGTTTCACAAGCGGCCCCATCTGCTAAAAAAAGTGGAATGTTATTTTAAAATCATTGACTTTATTTATTTCTAAGAAAGGAAACGAGAGCATTGTCCATTTATTTTATGATTCCTTTTAAAAATATTTTGGTGTGATTTAAAATTTTTGTTAAAATAATACAAACTTTGAATTTTGACTTATAAAACAATTGTTTTATTTTTAGATGATATTTATGTTGAATTTAAATGATTACATATGTTATAAATGTACTAAATCACAAAAACCTACTTTGCTCATTTTTAAATAGTCACAACCTTCATACTTCAACATCAGAATTAACACAGCAAAAATGACTTTAAATTACAGTTACTTTTTTACTATTATTTTCTTATGTTTATCTCAGTATTTGATTTGTTGTGATTGCTGCATTTTTTATTTTGCCTTTGATGCATTGGTTCAGCAGAATGTCAATTTATATTATTTTAAAGTGTTGGGAACAATAACGAATTACATGTTAAACTAGTGAGCTCATATGATTCTCACAACATTGTTATTTATGGATTTTGAAAAATCTGTTTTGAAAAGAAAAACGATAAGGAAGAACAGTTTTTCCTTCTTTCATTTTGACACTTCCTCCTCCAGTCCAGTTAGTGGTAGCAATGCGCCAAAAGGTGGCTTGCCAACATTACAAGAATAAGACGATGACACCAACAACAACAACGCATCCCAGTAAATGAGAGACTGAGGTGAAATGCAACTTCAAAGATGATGTTTGTTAAGGAGGAGAGTAAGGACACGTGTGATCCAGAGAACTACAGAATAGATAGTGAGCACGAAGAAGGTTTGTGTCCATTTTTGACTTTTATTATTATTATTTAATCGTTGTGGAACCAGTTAGAGCTAATCTGATGAAGAATATAAATGACTACAAAATGCATTTAAACCAGTTTTTCTTGTTTGTCCTGCAAGGGTTGATTTTCAATCATTTATTGTTGTCTTTCAGGCCTCGTGGAAGTGAAAGAGGAAAGTCAAATTCTGAATGAAGTGGAGGAGAAACATCAGCATCGGAAAGCTCACAATGTCCTCACTGGAGAAAAATCACAGACTTGCTCTCAAAATGAAAACTGTTCCTTACAAAGCAGCACACAAACAACAGTCAGAAAGCCTTTCACCTGCTCTCTGTGTGGAAAACAATGTGCCCACAGAGGTCACCTGAACGATCACATGTTAACTCACACCGGAGAGAAGCCGTTCACTTGCCCTCAGTGTGGAAGGAGATTCTCCCGCAGAAGGAAACTTAATGATCACATACTAATTCACAATGAAGAGAAGCCCTTCGTCTGTCCTCAGTGTGGAAAGAGGTACAAACGTAATGAACACTTTCGAAGTCACTTACTAAGTCACGATGGAGGCAAGCCCTTCACCTGCTCTCAGTGTGGAAAGAGTTTCAGTTATAAACGAAGCTTTAATGATCACCTCAAAGTTCACACTGGAGAGTTTCTGCACACGTGCCTTCAGTGCGGAAAGAGCTTCCTGAATAAAGGACACCTTAAGGATCACATAAAAATCCACAGCGGAGAGCGCCCTTTCGCCTGCTCTCAGTGTGGAAAGAGCTTCATCAGTAAACGAGACGTTACATCTCACATGAGAGTTCATACTGAAGAGAAGCCTTTTAAATGCCTTCAGTGTGGAAAGGGTTTTGCGTGGGCAAGCTGTCTGAAAATCCACATGCGCCACTCTCACTCGGAAGAAAGGGAGTTTACCTGCGAGCACTGCAATAAAACCTTTGTGTTGGAGTCGTACCTAAAGAGACACTTGAAAATTCATCAAAACGAGAAACCCTTTGTCTGTCCGTTTTGCGGGAAAAGTTTTTTGTGGCTCCTGTGCTTCAAAGCGCACCAGAAAATACACGAGGGTGTGAAAACCCATGTTTGCTCCGAGTGTGGGAGAGCCTTTGCTACAGCCAACTATTTGATAAAACACCAAAAGGTCCACACCGGAGAACGGCCGTACATGTGCTTATATTGCGGAAAGAGTTTCGGTAAGAAAGCAAACCTGGGAGAACACATAAGACTGCATACTGGAGAGAAGCCGTACACCTGCACTCAGTGTGGAGGCAGCTTCACCTCAGCTAAAGGTCTAAGTTATCACAGAGGAAAGCAGTGTTCCCAAAGTGTGCCAAATTCATGCTCCGTTGAAATCCAGATAGTGTCAGATATGCCCAAAGTTTGCGTTTCTACCAAAAAAGCAATTACATCTACAACATTAAGTGGCGAATAAGCCCTCATTCAATGTAAATGGCAGCAGAAAGTCTGTGCATATAGTACTTTATTGTTAAAGAAAACTTTAAGGTAAAGAATTAAATCAGAATTTTTTTTAGAACACATAAATGTAAATATAGACCTTATGTAGCTCTGCCCCGTCGTCTTCTGTCTTCCCACAGCGTGAAGAACGTATGGGTCGTACCACTCTTTTTAAAGTCTTCCCGGTCTACTGACATCTGCATTGAAGATTACAATGTACGTGGTAGATTCTGATTAGTCTATAATAAGTAAATCCACTTCAGATAATTACTCTTCAACTGTGATGCTACAGAGCTACTGCATTAACAGAAGTTCAAAGAAAATAATCTAAAGATGGCTGTGCACTTGTTTCTCTCACACATATGGTCTATAGGTATATCATATATTTAGAAAGGGCCAAGCATAGTCAGTATAGATGCCTAGAGGAATACATACATAAAAAAAAGCATTTTTGTGCATGCATATATATATATATATTTTTTTTTTTTTATAATTGTTATGGTCTTGGTCAAAAGTATGTAAAAAAGTTTTTTTTTAATGAAGCACTTTTTTCTTTTTCTTTTGGTGCTACTCTTTCATTGAATTAAATATAGAAATTGAAGTATTTAGAAAATATGATTACTCAGACTCTTTGGCATGTTACACAGAATTGCTCGTGTTTGTAAATGTGTAATATACTGTAATAAAAACAATTGAATGAAGGGTATCGTGTGTCTGTTTAATGCGGTACAACAGTAGGTGGCGCTAGTGCGGTATTTAAGTTTGCCAGCCTTTCACCTGGCCTCATTGTAAAAAGTGTTTCATAAAGAAATCTCAAGCTGAAACGCAGAATTCACTTTAAAGAAAAGCCCTGTATGTGTAATCTGTGTAGAAAGAGTTTGACATGGGCAAGCAACCTCAAATATCATCTAAATAAACATTACATTAAAAAGGGAAGATACAATTATATTTTGTATTTTTTACTCATATGATAAACATATGTGATATTCTGTTTATCAAAACCAATAAGGTTCATCAAGTTAGTGGTTTTGCTTGGCTTTGAGGTTATGTAAATTTTGGTAGGTTAATTTTCAACTTATCCATGCAAATTAATAAAGTGTTGAATGGAAATTGGTCAGTTCAATTAAGTATAGAATTTTTGTAATAACTACAAAAATGAAAATGGGCAAATGTGTGACAAATGTGTCAGAAATATATCTATCTATCTATCTATCTATCTATATTTTGCAAAACCATGTGTAATTTAGTTGAAAACCATTTTTACAGTTATTTCATAATGAAAAACAGTAGTTTATTTATAGAAAAAAAAATAATAATAAAATATCACAGTTGTGGGAACATTGTGGCAGCTGCCGATGCCACCGGAAGTGGCGCTGTGACCTGCCGCTGCCAGAGAGAGCGCCAGCTGCACCTGCAGCTCTGTCATCACGTCAGAGCCGCGGTACTGTGATGTCATGCTCCAATCGGTCTTTCATATCGCAAAAGCATTACTACTTATAAAGCCAATTGAGAGCATAAACTAAATTTTGGTGACAGGAACTAATGTTTCAACAAAACTCACTTTGACAGAGGTGTTACGAACTCCTGTCTAGGGTTTGGGAGCTAGTAACCTTTTTTGGAGAGGGAACCAGGGCAACCCAGCCTCCTGTCCCAGAATAAACACAAACACCAATGCAAAATTAATAATTTTAATTTGAAAAGACAGACATGAATAGAAACAGAAATCTCAAAGTATTAACAAACATATAGGGAATCCAGGGGAGAGCTAGGCCACAATAACAAACAAAACAAATCCAAACTAACACAAGAATATTTAAAAAAACCTAGAAACAGATCATCCAAAAATAAAGTACACAAAACGTACCTCTCTTCCGGTCTGTCCATAAACAGGACAAAAGAAGTACAAACAAAAATGGCACCCTCCTCCTACATTTCCTTAAAAAACATAAAAAACACATAGTTAACACTATCAATAAAAATAATCAATGGTTTTAAACAACTTCAGTATCTTTCTGCTCAAGAAAACAACAAAGTCCTGAGTTCACTTGAAAATATATCAAACAAAAATCAAACGAATCTGAGCAACCAGGAGGAAGAGTAGCCCTGGTGGGAAAAATAAGTCTCTATTGTCTCCATAGATCCACCCCTTCTTATATTTCTATTCCTTCCCATTATCATCCAATCAGCCCAGGCATCACCAGATTGAACACAGCTGATTGGAACACCTGTCTCTTTATGAGGCAGAGGCAGTTGATGTTTGTTTTACAGTATAGAAGTGACTCATAAATGACCATGCAAAGAGCCATTTAGCTATTTGGGCTACAGGAGAGGTGAAGGCTGCAGCTGGGCCTTGGCAGGACAGAAGAGCATTCTGTGGGCAGCTCGGCTCAGTGACTCTTTTCAGCTGTGCATAATTATTTGGTATAATCTGTGTGTGTCTACACATAAGTGCATTTTAATTATACAAAATAATTTTTTGGGCTGGTGTTAAAGTATTATACACTATTATAATATTTCACATTAGCTTTTATTTACACTTTATTTTGTATATATATACATCGGTTTAGCTTTATAGAAATTTTGTAATTTAAACAATTATTTGCCAAGAAAACATTTCTAATTTTCACTTTTCACATTTAATTTCAGCTTTATCACCATTTTTTTTTTCTTTTTTTTTTTTATAGTTTTAGTTGATAATAATGATTTGGGAAACAAAATAAGTTTTGAATCACTTTATTGTTGTGGCGAACACAAAATGACTGTTAAAAGAAGGAGGGGAGAAGACAAACTTAAGATAAGCCAGTAGAAACACAAAGAAATTCAAGAAAGAGAGAAAATGAACATGTATATACAGCCCAGCAACAGGTGTTGGATTGGGAAGTGGCCAGAGCTAGAGGACAGTAATGATGTCCACACAGCACTAGTACAGCAGGACGGGTCCAAGCCCCTACACACAAACACTCCAGTTCTGGTTTTCCAGTGCAATTTTCAGAACAGTGCAGAAACGCATATTTCAAGACTTCTGATGATGTTTTCTGTGCATCTAACTGGTTAAAGTAAATGTTCCATTTTTTTTTTCACCTATTTAAAAATGAATAAAGCGCTCTTTATATTTTGTATAACACAGTCTTAACACATTTGCTATGGTATGCAAATATACATGGATGCAAGACAGCTGAAGTGAACGCAACATTTCAGTGTTGGAAAAAAAAATTAAAATACTTCTGATGTGAAACAAATGTATAATTTGAAATGAAACCTAAAAACAAATCTCAAGAGATATCTGCATACATTTAAGCGGTTTACAAGATGTTACTTTTCACTGTCAGCTTAGGCGTTACATTGGTCTCTTGAGATCTGACATAAGTAGGGGGAGATGACCATATTTAACTCTTAAATGATCAGAATTCCACTTTTAACTGGAGCCTATTCTGTTACTCATTCTTCTTCTCCTTCTGTTTGAGAAGTTTGTTGATCTCTCTCTTCACCATGCCAGCATATTTGGAGATGATGCCATGCTGGCTGAGGCCAGGCAAAAGCAGAAGGAAACTCACTGTGGACACAGAAAATGACAGTAAATGAGTGGAAGATCACTAATATAATAGCCCTGCTGACTGAATACTGAATGAAAAACAACTTGGTGCTTCAGAACATTTCACCTAATTGGTACAAACAGATTTAAGAAACCTTGCATGTAGGGAAGGTAAGTGGCAGCATATTTCTGGATTGAAACTGCGGTTTTCCATGATCTAAATACAATGACCTCTTTGTTGCACAGCCTAGTCACTGTTTGCATGAGCTAAGCTTTGATAAAGTACAGTGACTTTTCTAGTTTGCACACTGTGGCACGTCATAGATCTTAAAGCCTTTTTTCTGCTAGTTTGTGATAAAAAATATATATAATAATCGGAAGGCATTTGTGATCTATGAGGCAGAACACTAGCAGTTTATCGCTCTGATGTTATACAACAGGCTTTCAGCACAGGGGATTTCTCATGCAGTTTGCTTAGCTTTTAGCCCATATAAATAGAGTATATACCGATCAGGTAGGTGAGGAAGAGGTTATGCACTTCTTGTCCGATCCAGGCCACAGCCACAAGACTGCTGATGACGGAGAAGAAATACTGAGAGAGAAATAAAACAAATGTGTTACAAGGAGTACACAAATTTCTTCACAACTTACAACAATATACAAAAGTGCTATATAAACTATTTGGTGTGAACAACATCAGATCAATAAATTTATATTGTTCATGGTCTTGAAATGTCACTCTTAATGAAGGAGTCATTCTTTCAACCATTAAGAAAGCTGTCTGTGACTGTCCTTAAGAATGGATCATTAAACCACTGGCTCACCTGAGTTGTTAAAAATGTGAATTCATTAAGGGCAAGAAACAACAGAAGCTATGTTCAGAACTATTTTCATTTGCAAAATTAGGAAAACAAACAATATTGGAGTCCAAAATGTAAAAATATTATCTTCTTGTTCATTGAACTGAACATTCTAATAGTATGCATCATTTTGAACATCTGTTTAAAATGTTCTCTTGGGGGCACAGGTGCTCCTTAATTATGCATTAGAAGAGTCGTGAACTAAGGCTAGGCGCATGTTTGTTTGTTGTTTCTGCTGAGCAACAGTAAGAAGCCAACTTAGTGATGTGAAATGGTAGCCTGCTTTTGAGTGTGAAATGCTTATGAGTCACTGGTGAACTCTAAGACAAAAAAAAACAAAGAAGGTGTTGTTCAACGAGTCATCAAATAAGCATACCATTTTGGGCTTTTCTTCCTTCAGGGCAAACAGACGTTTCCACCAGCCGAGCATGCGGCGCTGAGTCTTCACGAGGTTCCCACAGATCTCATGGAAGCGCTGCTGCTGTTCTGTGGTCCTGTGCAGGAACAAAACAGTGCTCAGAAAACACACGCTAAACAATGTCTTTAAGGGAAACACTCATACACGAAGAGGGAATCTGTTTCCATTTCTGCTTAGACACTGCAGTTTATTTCTGGGCATAAAACATGACCACATTGAAGACTTAAAGCCACAGGAAGCTGCCAGATACTAAAATAAACTCCAAGGCTCTGATCTCGACTGCATAGCAAGACCTCTCACTGCAGAGTGGAGTCCAGCACAGTGAAGATTTGAGGAATCAAACTCTCTGTGTCTGACACTAGACACTCAGCAGCAACTGCAAGCTGTCACTCAAAGACACCAGAGACCCCAGCTCCTGAACTAGAGCAAGGAGAGATGCCTAGGGAGATGGACTGAAATGAAACCAGAAGAGGCAAGAACATACATGCAGTGCAAATACATGCAGGACATGCCGTTGTCCCTTCACTCACCATTTGTTAGAACCAAAAACACGGGGGGCAAGAGTGGGCACCAGGTAATCAGCCAGGCACAGGAACATGACCGTGCAGGACAGACCAGTGAGCACAGAGGGGTCCAAGTAGTAGATCAGCCTGCCAATGAAGAAAGTGGACATTAAACTCCTGCATTCACTTCATTTTTTGACGACGGTATGCAAATTATGTAACAAAAAACAAAAAAAGAAAAACACAGACGGATGCACGATTAGTTCATAGCACAGGATGTTTCTTTAAAAGACATCACTATTAAGAAATTGCCTTTTTTTAATCATTTTTCTAAAGCTGAAAAATCTTAGTCTTTATGTACTTCCGTGGACTGTTGGTCTGTGTATTAGTACTGTATGTTTTAAAGTGACTCTTTGTGCAGGTTATATAGTTACATAGCTAATAAATAGTAAAAGTGAGAAGTACGAGTGAATCCTTAAATGAACTGTCTTTATGAACAAGTGGCTGAATATACTATATTGTTGGCAAAAACAGTCTGTGCAAAAAGTAATACGTTCAAATTCACTGTTTACATAAAACAGTAGGGAACAAGTACCAGGATGACTTGCTAATGCTGGCGAGATTCTAAAGTGTGCATCCAATGGATACTTCACCACTCCGTGAAGCCACATCCCATGAGGTGTCACATGACGAAGGTAAATCACTGGCATGTGCGACTAATGATGTCTAGTATTAGCCAATGGCTAATAAATTCTCAGATTTTACTCACCAATGTGCAAGTTAGAGACCAAGTATAAGTTAAGCACAGGTATATTTTCACTCGCAAAAAAGAGAGAGACAGAGAGAGAGAGAGAGAGAGAGAAATTTGACACACTACATATGAATGATGTTCATGTCTTTTTGTCTTCAGTCGCAAAATAAATATTTTTGGGATTTTTTTTCCCATGTAATGGACTTCAATGGGTACCAATAGGCTGAAGGTCCAAACTGCTGTTTCAATGCAGCTTCAAATGCCTCTACACGGTCCCAGGACAAAAAAAAAAATTATACAGTTTAACCACAAATGCTCGTTTAGCACTAGCTTGACTTCACGCATTATGTAATCACATTGGATAGGTCACGTGTGTTTAGCTCTACATCAGTGTACTCTGGTTCAAAAAGGTAGTGTATGGCAAAACCCTCAATCTAATTTTCTCCTCCAACTTCAAAATTGCCCGCCATCGTTGTTTTACTTTTTTTTGTAAAGGGCTTTGCTTTGTAAACGCTTGGTACTTCTGCATACGTCACGCGTGACCTTTCCAATGTGATTTCATAATGCAAGCTACTGAAAGACAGGCATTTGTGGTTAAAAAGTATACATACAGATCAAATTGTTTTGTTAGATAAGACCCATATTCCTCGTCTGGGATTGTGTAGAGCTCTTTGAAGCTGCTTTGAAACTGCAATTTGGACGTTCAACCCATTGGTCCCCAGTGAAGACATTGTACGGAGAAAAATCCTGTAATGTTTTCCTCAAAAATCTTAATTTCTTTGCCACTGAAGAAAGAAAAACATGAAAATATTGGACGACATGGGGTGAGTAAATTATCAGTATTTTTTATTCTGGAAAAGAACTAATTCTTTAACCTTATCTTATATACTGAAGTGAAAGATTAGGCCTGCAGTTAAGAAGCAGCTCTAATGCATGCTATGAACCGCAGACTCACATGAACACCATTGTGGTGGCACCCACTAATACTGCTGGGTACCATGGCTTCTCCCAGCGCAGGACCTTATCTCCAGCCAGGATCACCTCTCCCCATCCTTGCAGCTGCTCTTCCAGCTGACTCGTCTCTTGAGCCTAGAGACAAGCTTTTAGTCAGTAACAGTGTCAAAACAATGAGTTCTTACGACAGATGACATGGCTTTATCGTAAACGGTTGTACAATGGGAGTGTCAGGAAAGTCATGGGATAGGCAATCCAGCTGGAACGTCAGGAATGTTGAAATACACACCAAGAATTATTAGCTTATCAGAGATTTATTTGAGTTGTTAATATATAAAATGTATAAGAGGAGAACATAAATGGTTTTAAAGACGGCGACTGTGCAATCCTGTGTTCAGACCAGCAGGCCAAGTTTAAAGGGTCAGCCCAGGAAATTCCTTTATCTGGGATATCTCGTAGAAATATAGGTAATTAAAAGTTAAAAGTGTATTTTAAAGCTAAAGCATTAACGTCAGCCAGAGTTGTTGGTGGCTTTACAACTAGCGTTAATCTCACAAAAAAATAGACCATGATGTAAAGCCTTTCGCCTGACTAGCTTATCTCCAACATCGGTCATGCAATGTACAATTATTTACCAAAAGCAAATACTTATTACAAACTTCAATATATTAAATATTAACGAACAAACCCTTTTTGCATAAAACCATTTAGTAAGAAGCTAGATACGTTTTAGAGAGTAATCCGGTTCGTTAGCACTGAATTAGCTTGCTAACATCTTATCACGCAGTTAATATCGTGTCATGTTTACCTTCTATTCGATACATTTACACGACCGTCATTTAAAAACAAGAGACAGATTAAGCCTTACGGTGCCCTGTAAAGTGTTTTTTTTTAATCGGGTTAAGACTGTGACAACAGCAGAAGTCTATTGCTAAAAAAAAAAAAAAAAAAAAACACAAGAAGATATACAGTTCGACAGCAGGCGAACATCCACTTACCAACAGATTTGCACTTTTATTATCACCTTCAGCCATGGTTTATTTTGGTTTATTTCAGAATCGGTGTTGCTCGGACAGCACGATTATAAGCACGCGCCTCCCCCCTGTACTGCCGCAGTATGTCAACGACCGTTATTTTCAGGATGTTTTTACCCAAAACTCGGAACACAAGGACTCATGGGAAATGCAGTTCACTATTGAAATAAAATGGAAAAATATTCACAATATGGTACAGGGCCTAAAACGATAAAGAAACTTAAGATCAGTGAAAGGTGCATAAACCTTTATTGGTGAAATGCTTAATAGGGTTGAAAAAGTGCAAATTAAACTTAACATGGTTGAATGGCTAAGCATACAAATACATTAACTAAAAACACTGAGAATAATAGAATAAGATATTTCTTCAAACTTTGCTAAAGGCATCAAGATTTGTAATGGTGTACAATCACATGAAAACAAACGGCGAAGACTAAAGGCAGCCACAACATGGGATGAAGCTAAATGTTATTTTTGGTAAATTAAATGTAGATTGAACCATATTAATTAACCTTATTAACATAAACTTTAGTTTTCACAACAATTCAATATTTCAATATACTACTACAATAATGTTTTAGTTTACTACGGCTGAGTTATCGTGAGTAAAAACAACCTACTTTTACTAATACCGTAATTGGAAGCAAAATGTGTCATGCTCAAAAAAACAAACAAATAGGCTTTCAATATCAGGTTACCATTAACCCTAGGTTAAGCAACAAAACGGTTAATCACACTTGTAATCGTGAAAGGGGGTCACAGCACTGCTTTAGAGAAGGTAGACAAACCTAAAGAGTGTCTAAACAATTTCACATTAAATTCATTTCCACTATGAAAATTCCAAAAGTGTAAAAATCAGACATGAACAAATAGAGCACACACTTTAATGAAGACCACAGAAGTTTAATTAGACTTTTATTTGACCAACAAAGTGAAGTAAAACCATTAAGAGACAACAATATTGTAACCATCACCACATCACTATTCCTCTACTTATTTCTCCCACTAAAAATGTAAAACTAGGTCAAGATCAGTAAAACGCAAGCTTTAATGGGGACATGCATCAGCGATGATACACTTCCACAGGCAAGTCAAAAAAAAAGAAAAAAAGAAAAGAAAAGAGCAATCTAGACTAAATCCATAGCAAAGAAGGAGAGGGAGAAAGAATCTACAATACACAAACAAGATCCGAGATGCATACCATAAAAAAAAAAAAAAAAAACAAAACAAAAAAAAAAAACAGCATTTAGAAACCGACCATATTGAGCCTGGGTCATACTCAACGATCAAATCAAAGAGACCGCAGACTGAGCACTTACCAACTCCAAGCACATCATTCATTGTGCCGAACATTCAGAAACACGACAGTGAATGTTTCCAAAGCCACTTTGCGATTTGCCTTTTAATTGTGAAATCTGTGCAGTTCAATGGTTGAAAATGTAAAACGTAATTTTTTTTCAGCGTTTTCTATATATACTTGAGGGGGAAAGGTCTTTTTTGTGCTTAAGAACAAACTCTAAGGTCTGCCAAAGGCCTTCTGGCTTCGAATGGAGTCCTTTTAGCCTTCAGGTCACACAGCCCTCCACACCCGCTCCAGCAGGAGACAACTCAGCCACAAGTCATGCCCGACCCCAAGCCATTCAAAAACAGAGGCCAGAGGACCCCTCTAAGACCAGATCACCCTTCCCCTCCACTCTCGCACAAATGCAATCTAGAAACTCGCTAATTACCGCAGACCTTTGCTCTAAGAGTGGATAAACTGTCTCCTGCAAATTTGTCCTGTGGCAAATCCTATTAGTTTTGATAGTTGACAAGTTTATTTGTTGTTGATACAGGGGTTGGTTGGGGGGGTTTGTTCAAGCCGCATGTGCCTTGCCCCCCCCACCCCGCCTCCCCATCTTGGTGAGCTTCCCACACATCTCAGGGAGACAGATGCAGACCCATTTCATTTTGTTAGCTGGACCGCCTGGTGTAGCTGTGCTACGGGGATCTGGTGTGGGCCCAAGGGAGGCTCTCTACACCCCCACCCCTTTCCTGCATGGTGCTCTGTGGCTCCATTGCCCCAGACCCAGTGGATTTTGCTGGATTTCTACCCTCGCTGGACCAAAGTGATCTACAAGGATCCCGTTCACACCCATGCTGTCCATCCCTCGTACAACTGTGCAAGGTTGTCCAAGTTTGTTGCCTCTTTGATGACATAATCCACCTTAAAGAGAGCAAGATGACAAATACGCGTCATTAAGAAATGCACACAACAGTAACAGAAAGGCTGTATTTGGTAAAGGAGGAATGCTAACCTGCTCAGTGACACTCATTCTCCTGTTAGGATCCAGATCTCTCCCTTCTAGTTTGGCCTTCACCCTCTTCCACACGCTCACAGCATAGGAATTCCTCTCTTGTACGGCTGAACAAAAAACAGCATATCAGTCAGTGTACTGTTTGAGTAAATGAATTACTCCGGGATATTGGTTTGTTTTAACTCGGAGGAAGTGTCAGCCACATTAAACAAGTTAACAGCTTAAGTCATTTGTGGATTAATGCGTACTGGAGACGCAAAAAGTTTAAAATGGTTCAGTTCGATTTGGTGAACTGGTTCAAAAAGATCCAGTTACATCGAATGATTAGTTCACGAAACTGATATCATTACACTGCACTACAACTCTCTCTCTCACAACAGACCCGGAAGAGAAGACAATGCTGAATAAAGTCGTAGTTTTTGCAATTTTTGGACCAAAATGTATTTTCGATGCTTCAAAAAATTCTAACTGACCCTCTGATGTCACACGGACTACTTTGATGATGTTTTTCTTACCTTTCTGGACATGGACAGTATACCACACACACAACTTCAATGGAGGGACTGAGAGCTCTCAGACTAAATCTAAAATATCTTAAAATGTGTCCCAGAGATGAACGGAGGTCTTACGGGTTTGGAACGACATGAGGTTGAGTTATTAATGACATAATTTTCATTTTTGGGGGAACTAACCCTTTAAGATGTCTGATCAGTGAAATGCTTCAAGTTAAGCATGTAAATGGCCATGAACAGAGGAGATGGATGCAAACAAGAAAAAAACAGTAGTGTAAGGGAAACAGGTCAATTTAGCTCAAAGGGAATCATTTAAGATTTTAAAGGGAATTTGAACAGAATCACTGTTTCACGGCTGTTCACGGAGACGCGCCTGCGGTTCAGTGAACGAGCCGTTTAACATCAAATCTGCGCTGGATACTAATATCCAAACTATAGTGAAACCACTATCAATTAGCACAGTAACAAGATCGGCAGTTTAAGACATTAACTTGTAAGCACAAAACACAAGATACTTCTCTTTTCAATATGAATAAGGCTTTATTAGATAAATCTAAGACATATAAACTAATCTAACACATAAACGCACGCACACACACATTCACACAAGTTGCAGGAAGGTCGAAAGTTAGGGAAAGATGAGTTTAAGAGAATGGAAATATGGAATCCCAAGTTTACAGCAATACGTTAAATTGCATAGACATGAACAACCATCAATCACGTAATTAGCCCTTGCATTGAGTTCCTCAATGTGACTAAAATTATATTAGATACACCAGCACAACAAATATCTGGGGATACGTTGCCTTAGTTTCCTTTGAAAGGGACTCCCGTTGAAAGGGGTATCCCGGTGTCGCTGATTGGCTGGAAGTTCAGTTGGCTGAAGTGACGTCTTGGGGAGCCCGTGCTTGGGCGTTGGCTGAAGCTGGAGTTGTGTGGCTGGTTGGAGTTCAAACGCGCAGACGAGGTCGACGTTACAAACTTAACTCAGAACACGAAACTCTCAAACGGAAAAGAAAATAAATAAAGTTTGACGAGACTAGGTTGTGTTCCTTCTCATTGTGGCATAAGTAGCAGCAGGCAGGCACGCTGGAACCGCGCTCAAAGAACCATGATGACTAACCACATGGCTAGATGCTACAAGCTAAAGCTAGGTAGCAAAGCTACAAGCTAAGAGCAGGCATGACTGATAGCAAGAGCAAGGCTGGAACTAAAAGCAGACTAAAAGCCGACATGGCTAATAGCAGCAGGCAGACTAAAAGCAAGGCATGACTAAAAAGCGAAATTACATCGTGTCCAAAGTATTTAAAACTTCCTGTTGGCCACCCCTCAAATGTTGCCTTGACCAATCAGATATGTTCTTGAGTCTTGGGTATCATAAATCATTTGTTTATCTTACCAAGCATGTGGTTCTTGCCTCACAGGGTCTAATTTTGGACATGATTCCTATAACATGATTATGATATATTTTACAAATAAATGATTGCCGGGACAATATCAAGCAAGAAAATGCGATTATTTCAATACTAGACATGACTATGTATCCTATAGTTATCAAAAGACATACACAATAAGTGATTATACATGATAGTCAAATGTGTGGGTTACACGTAAATGAATATGGAGTTAAGCAATGGAATGTTTCATTCATAAGTCTTTTTTGAGTTCATTCTGGTCCATATATAATATATAAAAAGGGTTTCTTTGCCATTCTCTGGCAAAGGACTTTTCTGTGAAGACAAAGGTTTAAAGCCCTTCCCCCTTAGGAATTTCAGTCTGGTTTCACTGGCTGGGGGGGGAAGTCAATGCAAGTATTTAACTTGATCTCCTGGGTTTACATGTGATGTCCAGCGTTGCATTCCAATCACGAACAATAAATTTGACAATCTCTTCTTTGAATTAAAATTGTCAATAATTGTTCTATTGGTGTTAATGTTGAAAGCTGTTGTGTGAACAAGTTGGTTGGTTGGTTATCTTGTTTGGTTCCTGTGGCACTAGAACTGATTTATGACTTCCTGAGGAATTCAGCTCATGTTTCAATGCACACAGCTCTGATAGACTCTTTGATTTGTCTGATTTGACTCATTTCTGCTACAGTAGCATGCAGAGCAACTTACTGTTCATGACACACAAAATATTAGTGGCTGACCGATATATGGCCAAGGCTAATATATCGGCCATTATTTGACATTTAAAAAAAAAATGTTAACGTTTTTCTACTCGGCCGATGTGAGGCGGGACTTTTATTTTGTGTCGGAATTCCAACCATGGATTGGCATGTTATCTCAAAAACAGGCTCAGCCATCACACTGAATCCGGTAAAATGGTTATATGTATATGTTTCAATATAATTACGCACACTATACCAGGGGTCGCTCTAAACCCTAGTTTGAGCCCCCTATGTGTCACCTAAAGGCTGATTATACTGATTTATACATGTTGCTGGTGTACCACCTGGAGTACCACGACAAAAGAAGGAAAAAGTAGCTCGTCAGAGAAGCTTTATAGCCGTGACGGTGGCAAATACATATCAAACCAATAAATCATTTAAAGCTAAAAATGGAGACAACAACTGAAAAGGAGAAGATGGCATTCATTCCATCTCCACAAGGACTTGTACCTGGGCAGATCAACATTGACAACTACTGATGTATAATGCTATGTAGTATAAGACACTTGTTATTTGTTATTTTATATAAAAAGGTATAACAAAGTATATTAAAGTGCACATAAACACAAATGTCAAGTACATACGGAGGGAGGGGTTCTAGCAGACCAATCACAGCGCTTGCGGTCCATGTAAAAAAGTACCGTATTTTCCGGACTATAAGTCGCACTTTTTTTCAAAGTTTGGCTGGTCCTGCGACTTATAGTCAGGTGCGACTTATTTATCAAAATTAATTTGACATGAACCGAGAGAAATGAACTAACAGAAAACATTACCATCTACAGCCGCGAGAGTGCTCCTGTAGTCTACACTAAGTGCCCTCTGGCGGCTGTAGACGGTAATGTTTTCTCTTGGTTCTTGGGTCTAAAATGCGACTTATAGTCCAGTGCGACTTCTATATGTTTTTTTTCTCGTCGTGACGTATTTTTGGACTGATACTTATACTCAGGTGCGACTTATAGTCTGAAAAAATACGGTACTGCTGTAAGATTTTTGGAGAGGTACATGTCAAGCTACGGCGTAAGGGAGTGCGTCTCTATGCGTAAGCTACGCCGTAGGTCCGACGCATAAATATAAATCAACGTTTAGCCCTCCAAAACTATCTTAAATCAGGCCAGTGCTGCTTCCTCATGAAAATGTTTCATTCTTACGTGTTTTAAGTCTTCTCAGTTTAAATACTAAAGTAATTTTGAGCCATTTAAGCCCAAGACATCTCAATGTAGTAAACACGCGCTGTATAGAGCATTTCTATGGGAACCATGCACAGTTTTTGCTGTGGCACTGAAATTTTAGCCTGGTAATACCAAACGCTGCTACTTTGCTTTGCTTCGTCGACAGAGTCTGGAAGGGCATAATTGACAAGCGTTTACTTTCTCGTGGGGGGGGGGTGCACTTGTCTGAAGTTTAAAATCATTGGTGTACACGCAAGCCAAACACATAACGTTTTGTGATGCGTGTTATGTGCCAACTCAGCCGCCTCGAACTTCCACTGTAAACACAGGAATGCTGCGAAAATAAAACCATAGAGCGCAATCTAATCTGATCCTCTGATCCTCAATGAGAGCCATCAAGGGGGACACAATCACAATTACTGCCTCGCCGGACTTTGGCCTCCCCAGTTTCTCGATGACGATCGGTAACAGTTGGTAAAACTTTTCCCAAAACCTGTCGGGAGTAGGGCCACATTACCTCCATTCAAAATGTGAAACAAACACTCTTCTTGTTCGGGCTTCGGTTGGCAAATACCAGGAATATTCTCTACAACTATATAGCATTCACTCTATTTCCCTAGCCTAAACTACATCTTCAGTTCGGCGCTTACGCTTAACTTAGCGTCTACGTCATGGCTCTCAGCTCACCCTCTGTTCATTGATTGGATGGCTGGTTTGGAGCCGGAGGAAATCTGGGAGATAGTTTACTATCAAAGTCAGGCTAGTAAAATTTAATTGGTATCTAAAATGTGTGTTATATAAGCTTATTTATTAAAATTAAATATAACTTGGGTCAAAACAATGATAACAGCAACTATATATTTTTTGTGGTTGGGCCATGAAAATATTGGCAGGGCAAGTAAAAATGTAAAAAAAAATTCCTTAGTGTTGAGTCCAATGGCTGCTGAAAATTTAGCATTGGCACAAGTAATGATTTAAATGTAAAATTAATAAGTTTTTACTGTAATTTATTAAAATAAATTCAGCCTTGGTGAGCTTTTGTATTATTTTTTAAAACCAAATTACCAATCTCAAACTTTTGAATGGTAGTGTATGTATCATTTTAATAATGATTAACTATAATGTTAAAACAAGTTAAATCTTGCTGAACACACGAGTAGTGTTAACTTGATGAAGTGCCTTTTCACACTCATCTGTTTAAACGTGTCAAACATGCATGTGTACAATTCCTACATTTTGACTGATTTATGAGAGGGCATCTGCATCACAACTGACCTCTCCCAGTTTTGGGATCCCGCACAGCTCTTTTGGGGCTTGGGGCCAGTCCTTTACTGTTGACCATCAGAGTGCTGGGGGGAGTGTCCACCGGGGTCCCAAAGTTCCGAGGAAGAGCTTTGCGGGCATTCTGAGACATGCTGTCAGGCTGGGTCTTCACTCCAGTGCAGCGAACTGCTATAGTGTGTTGTGTGTGAGAGAGAGAGAGAGATCGAGAGAGAGAGATCAAACTCAAATCACCTACAGAATAAAAAAAGAACCGAAAGCAATGTCTTAAACTTACCAGCAGCAAAGCTGGTCTGGACTGTGGAAGTAGGACTTGCACAGTCACTTCCTCTCTCAGTTACAAGAGGAGAGGCAAAGCTCACCAAGCCATTGTAGATGCTAGAAAAAATAAATAAATAAATAAATAAATAAATAATAAACAAAAAAAAAAACAAAAAAAAACTTGAAGATATAAAATGTGTGTTATTAATCCAGCACAAATGCTCACCTCTGGCTCTGAACCTTAAGCTCCTTCAGGGTGGCAGGGATCTCCTGCAGCAGCTCAACCTGCTCCTGGCTGCGTGGTTGACCTGTAGCTTGCACTACAGTGAAAAGCACTATCTGCACATTATCCTGCCATGCCTTGTATTCTGACAGGAACTGACGCACGCTGCCTTCATAAGTCACTTCCTCTCCCTCTGCAAGGGCATTTTCCTCATCCTGTCAAATTGAAAAGCAACTGACATTAGTGTGTACACAAAAGAAAGATATTCTAAAACATTTAAAACCACTTTTAGTCCGCACTTAGAAGTGGCAAATAAACTAAACGTATCAGCCATTTTGCATCAGAGTATTAAATACCTTTGCCATGGCACGCAGGAGGTGCTTAACATCAGCAAGTTGGCGGTTGTGATTGGACAGGATGCCTTTAATGGAGTCGACCAGCAGCTGAAGGGTTTCGGTCACTCTCTCCAGCTGCTGCTCTCTTTCCTCCTGTATGGCTCTCTGACTGGACATCTCCTGGGTGAGGTGATTCTGTGCGTACACAAGCCACTCAGGCCCACCAATGGACAGATCCATGGCAGGACTCTGCAAAGACACAATCCAATGCTTTTCAATTTAAAACCGAACACAACAACACAACTTCCTGAGAGAGGAAGTGATTTATGGTGAAATGCTGTGTATATAGATAAAAATAAATAAAATAAAGACTCACCAGTCTATGCAGCAGCTGCAGTTCCAGAGAGGAAACGGAGGTGCTGAACTGGGCAGCATAGGAGCAGGTGGCCTGGCATCGTTTCACAAGTTCAAAAAGTGCGGCATCCATGTTCAAGGCTTCTGGAGTGCGGGTACGCAGACCTTCAAAGTTGAGAATGGTGCTGCAGAGAAAGGTAACCTGGTTGGCAAGCTGACTCTCCTTCATTACCATGGCACGGCGTTCTGCTATAGTGGCCTCAAAGTCCTGCAGCACTGGGGCGAGTGCAGGGTTTGCACCACCGGCCCACTTCAGCCTCTGCTCAATGCTGCCCTCTAGACCTGCCAACTTCTCCTGCAACACAAAACCCAACAAGGTTTAGATTATAAGGTTTCTATTTCACTTTGATATGTTCTCAAAAACATGCAATGGCTTTAACCTGAACACTGCCAATAGAAGCCTCATCCTGACTGAGTTTGTAGAGCTTCTTCTTCATGTTGCCGAGGATGATGGAACGAGGCGGGGGAATGACGGTCATGGGCTGCGTCCTTGCACCAAGAATGTCCTCATGCTGCCACTAATAATGGAGACCAGAAAGTAAAGGTCATAATTACTTCTGCTTTGTAAAATTTCACGGGTGAATTTCAGTCATTCAACTGGAATCGATGCAATCTGGAGTACCAGTTCTCACCTGGAACATGGCGATGTGAAGCTGAGTCCTCTGCAGGCTGACCTTACAAGCTTCAATGCTGACTTCTAGACGTCGTACCAGGTCCAGTTTTTTCCAAGCTGTGTCATAGGAGCTGGCCAGCACTGTGGCCCTATTGAGCAGCAGCTGGGATATGCGTCCTGCCTGCACTCCTTGCTCTATTGCTTTCTTGCACAGGTCATCCAGAGAAACTTTCCCCTCAGCACCAAAGTCCTTGGCCTCCACCTGGGCTATGAGATCCATGCCAAGGGCACTAAGAGCACTGCAGATGGCTAGGCCCAGAGCCTGGGTGGGAAGCCCCATTAGCATCTGCCTCACAAAGTCTGCTGTGAAGGCTTTGATGGGCCGCATCATCTGGTCCTCGCTCACTACAGTGGAGCCTCGGTACATGGGTTTTACTTTGGGTACTGGGCCATTAGAGGGTGGAGGCTCCTCAGTGGGTGTAGAACATGTTCCTATTAAAAAGAAGAAATGAGAAGGATGTCTGATAAAAAGCCTGATTCTGCACAAAGACATACTACAACAAATAGTCCACTTCATACTCCTTTCTTTATTAATGTGTCATTCCTAATACTGAGAAATTATCTATTAGATGTTTACCAGACAGTGTCTGTGAAAATGAGCCACACAAATGGAAGAAGTCACGGATGGTCTGGAGTCTCTTCAGGAAGAAAATCTCATCCAAGACCTGCCTGGTCTGCACATTATCAAAGAAATGGACCTGTGTAGCTCTGGACTCCCGAATCACATCCACCTTTCTCCACGCAGCAGGCACATCCATAGAGTTCAGCTAGACGGGAGAACAGAATTAAGTCACCACTCTAATATTAGTCAATCTCAGCTAGGGACAAAAACAAAAAAACAACCTCACTATCCCATGGTCATATGCTTTTTTTTCTAATCTCTCCACTTCAGTTTTTGTGGTCACAATCTATTGTTTTCTTATAATCCACTCAATATGAATACACAGTGACAGTAATACATTTCATTGATTTTCAATGTTTTTTAAGTTATTATCAAATGCACTAATCCATATGGATTAGTCCCTACACATCTGTATTCTTTTAAACATAGTTTAGGTTTACAGAACATCAACTGTACATCAGTCTCAGATGGTCAAATATTAGACAATATTACACTTCTACCCAAACAGGAATTACAATCTGCCATATATTTAACAAATCAGTATTTTTTACCTTGTCAATCAGAAGTCCAAAGGCAGTCTCCAGCTGTGCAAACATGCCATCAAAAGCTACCAACAACATCTGACCGGCACTCATCTTGGGCGTTTCCTGCACAGAGCTCTCCATGCTGCGTGGCTGGATCAGTTCTGAGTACTGGGCCCGTAAAACCCTGACACAACAAAACCAAGACACAAAGTTCAAGCCCCATCCAAAAACAATAACACAGCTTTATCACGGCTCTGCTCAGTAAATCTTTCTATTGACCATGTTAACCTGGTGATATCCAGATAGTGGTCATCTGGATCCTCCTCCAAGCCCATGGCAGTGTTACGAAGGTGAGCGTGCAGAACTTCCCCCAGTCCCTGCAGTGAAACCCCATCTGCGCACTGATCGATAAGTGCGTCGAGCTCCGCTAGCATAGTCTCTAATGTATTTTCTCCCTTCAGCATGCAGCGCAGAGCCTCTGGGAAGATGATCTGACGGAAATTTGTGTTGAGCTCCTTCAAATATATATAAAAAAGGTTTGAGAGTGGAAAAACATCACTAAAAAAAAACACTGAATACTATTAAACACTAACAACATTACCTGAAGGCAGGTGTAGACGCCATTGGACAGGTAGACAACTTGTGAAGTCTCTGCAAGACTGAGGATATCAAGGTCATGTGACAGAAGTTGGCACTGCTGCAAAAGTTGCACAAGGCATGTGATGTTTCCACTCATGCTGCAGAGCTCTTCTAGGAACCAGGCACCATCACGAGACGTCAGCTCCACCAGCTGCTCTCCGGCACTGGCTGCAGCTCCCTCCATCACCAGGTTACGCCTGCAAAGCACAGAAACATTGAATTCTTTAATCCTTTAAGATCGTTGGAAAAAAAATGGGGTTTGGTTATGGAGGAAACGGAAATTATATTGGCAACAAATGATTTGTTTAAGCCAAAGATTCAGACCTGGTGAGAGCACAGAGGGCAGAGACGATGATGCCGGCTAGACTGAAGGACCCGAGCTCTGCATCCTCGTGCAGGAAGACTTTGATACAGCGATCGATCTCCTGCAGCTGCTCCTCACAAACAGGCACACCGGCGCCCTCTGCCTTCAGACGCTCTACCTGCCGCATCAGCCGAGTGTTGGTTTCTGCTGCATGGTGCTGCAGCGCCATCTCGATGCTAGACAGGAACTGACATGTGGCAGGAGGGGGCTGGGGTGCAAACTGCATTTCATACCTGACAAGAAAAGAGGATTTTTATGATATCGGATTAAAGGACAGGGAAAAGTCAAGGAAACCTCTGTTGTAACTAATTAAAAAAAAACATTAGAATGAGCAAGAGACTCAAAAACATCTTGCAGACACCAAACTTTATAATGATAGATTTACAAAAAAAATTTTATTTGAAGTTGCATCTGTTTTTGGAAAAAGAAAAAAGAGAGCAGCCAAAAAGTATCGACCAAGTCTTTGACTGATAGTGAACTCGAGACACAAACAGTAGTTGCACTTACTGGTGATAGACAGTCTGGCAGTGATCGACGGTCATGTCACAAACCAGCTCCTCCATCCACTGTTTCCACGTGTGAACTCTGTGCCTGAGCAGCACCGCACGGGGATACAGCAAGGCCACGGTGGCATAGCTGTGCAGGTGCTCGAGACAGCCACGCAGCTGAGAGCGCCGCTGCTGTAACAGAGCGTTCACCTCCGCCTCCAGCGCCTCACACTGACTAATAAGATGTGCCTGGCCTGCATTCTGCAAGAAAGATGTTGCTGGCACATAGCTGGGTGGACCTGCAGGTTACAAGGTCCAAAGGAGGAAATTTGAAGTGTCTCCATTTGCTTATCACCAAACTTCAGTTAATATTCTGTAAAAATAATAATAATAATCTGCACCTAAATCAATAGGGATGCTGATCTCCTGGAGAAGGCTGGCAAGCTGGGTGGCCTCTAGACTGGAAAAGGCAGCTTGATACTGAGAGATGCACTGATCCAGATCTGACAACTTCCCCTGAATGGCATCCTGTACAGTCCTCTGCCTGGACTGCAACTGAGTGTGCTCAGAGTATCTGCAATGGAAGAATAGTTTATAATCTGTCCCATCCAATCTACACTAATGATTAATGATCATGCAATAACCGTGACCAGCTGAACATCTGCTGACCTGTGCTCTAGGGAGTGGATGGGATGATCTGCCCTGGTGTCGGCTCCCTCCAGGAACTCCATCTCCTCCAGCAGCTTGCCCTGTACTTTCTCCACCAGTGTGAGCCGTTCCTGCAGGTTTAGGTACTCATCCACCGCCTCCTCCACCTGCGGCAGCACACTAGTCATCTCATCACGGTTCTTGAACCAGTTCACCTGAGAAACAAGAACATTTGTTAAGCAACGCAAGTAAGGTCAAATTTATTTGTGTAGCGCCTTTCACAGTACAGTTAAAAAAAAAAAGCTTTACAGACAAATCATTGTTAATGTGTATTATATCTTAACATGTTCATGCCTTATAATGGCATTTAGCACATTAGCGCTGGGCAATAATACGGTTTTCAAGTACAATAGAAGTTGAGATTTGCTACAATCCCTCCATGTGAGTATACAGCATATTTGTGGATAAAGTTGGACATACTTGTATATCCAAATTTATATAAAGATGGGTGATAAGAGTTAAATTTTGTAATGAAACGAATCAGGCAGTTGAGATTTGCCTTATGGTACAAATCACTTTACTTGAGTGCACTGTATACATGCAGACAAAGTGGGATATAATATAAAATCAACTTTATATAGAGAGCTCTATGATAACGGTTTACATTTTGTGATGATATAAACCAGTTTGCGTGTCATTTTTAATGATGTTTCCAAGCTTAAGAAACAACTAAAACTAATAAATTAGTAGTTTGGTTCCCCTAAAAATGTGACCGCAACATGGCTCAACCAGGGGCAACAGTTTGAGGAGGGACTAACGTTTCCCCGACCAACGTCATGAAGTGGGAGTGTTCAGGAAATTCATAATTACAGCAAATTCATGTGCTGAAATCAGCATTAAAAAAAGTAATACAGACCCCTCACATTTCCGTTGCCAAAGTGCATTTCTGTACACAATTCTCACCTTAATCTCAGCCACACGGGAGGAGAAGAGGCTGCGTGTGATGTCTCGCTCCATCTCTCTCTTGCTCTGCTTGTTCTCTGCTTGCTGACCACCTCCTCCGTACACTGCCCCTGCAAAGCCCACCTCGCCACCTGCTGTCCAGTCCACCAGGGGGTCATACACAAATGCCTCCAAAAGAGTCAAGAGGGTCTCCCTTCCACGTCGCATTATCTGGATCACCTGAAAGGAAAGGGCACCATTCAAATGTGTACGCACGTTCTTTGCAAAACATTGAATGCATCGTCCCCATTCTCACCTGTTCACAGGACAGTCTAAAGATGCCCTCCACCCCTGTGACCCCCAAAGCGGTCTCAATGTTGTGTGTCATACGGAAAGGAACCTTCTCTGGTACTCTCAAGCTTTTTCCTGGAAGGACAATAAAGAATTTAAATGTCTATGTGGATGTTTGGCCTCATTATCAAGTGAATAAGCACTCACCCTTCTCAAAACAGACGTTGTAGTCAATGTGTACCACCTCCCCTGTTGTCATATCAATCAGCACGTTGTCAAGGTGACGATCCCCCAACCCAATTATGTATCCCACCATTGACATCACAGCAGTGGATCTGGCATAAGACTAAATGAGACACCCAAGATTGGTAAATTATAGTGGAATGCGTTTAGCCAAGCACAGTGCTGAACATGGTTAGGACATGGTGAACAGTGGTTCCTCTGACCTGAGTCACGCTCCACCATTCACTGGGGGAGGTACAGGAGCACCAGAGCTCCTTTGCCAAGAGATTAGGGGGAGTCGCCTCCATTAGCTCTCGGAGAACGTCTCTCATGACACTCAACGGCCAGTCACGGCGCGACACATCCAAACTGAGCCCGACAGCCTTTAAGGCAGGACTGATCTTACTGTAGTAGAGCTCACTGGGACGTGGAACCATGGGAAGATTCTGAGGTTGCTGGAAGGACTCCTGAGCCTAAATTTAAGAGGAACAACAATATTTTGCCCTTTTTTATGTATGTCTTTACATCTAACAAATGTTCACAATAAATAATCAAGTGCATTAACAAATGAGTTTTTATTAAATGAACGTGAAACCAGTCAATAGGGCTGTAGTGTAGGGCGGTATGGTCGTTTTTCTTATCGTCAGCCCATGAGATCAATGATACACGATATTATCATGCATGGGTGGAGCAAGAGTAATCGAAAAAATATACTTTAAAACATACTGATAAACTAACATTAAATATAAAAACACTATTTTAAACAGCTAGTTCATATATAGTCGGACACAACTGTCATATCGTGCATCCTGTGACAAATCTGCCGCATCTGCGCACGGAAGTTCTAAATGTTTGGCAACATCAGTCAACGGTGAAAATCAATAGTAGATTTCATTTAAAGTCTAGCAGTTTAACACTAATATTGGGCATAAACGAACACTAAATATAAAGTATTGAAAACAGGTAAGTTCATATATTTGGAGTAAAGTTGAACTGAGCTGATGCATCAGTCATACAGCGCTCCAGACCGCGCGCCTCATGATGAGACAAACTGCCGCAGAAACAAGAATGAGATGCATTCTAACATAACTACAGGCTCTAATCCTTATTTGCGCCGCACGCGCGTGTGTGTGTGAGATGTGGCGCTGAAGTGAAATAGCTTGGCAGATTGATAGCCGAATTATAATAGACCGCCCAATTAAAAAAAAAAAAAAAAAAAAAAAAAAAAAAATGTTTTATATATATTATATATATATTATTCTAATTTAATACATTAATAGGAGAATGAGCCTAATATCGTCTTGAATATCGACAGAGACATCTGCTATTGTCGATATCTCTGACTATCATCGATACACAATACTATTGTCTATCGGCACAACCCTATAGGGCTGCACTATTTAAATCAAGTTAAATGAAAATGACAACTGGCAATTTTGTTCTTATACATTTTCTTTTTATAAAATAAAGAAAACTTTTTTTATGGTCTTAGTTGATCGCAATAATCCTGTAAAAAAAAACAAGTCACATAAAATATAATTATATTCACTTATATTCACCTTCTGGGCTTGGAGCACAGCCTCACGCTGCTGCCAGCGTTTGTAAAGGCCAAACAGTGGAGTGGCTCCATCCACCCACTGGATAAGGCCTGATCTGGTGCCTAGTGGTGTGACAGAATAATGACGGGCATGAAACCTTGGACTCTCCTGTTGATTCACTTTAGTGAACATGGTGTTGACAATAGACAAGAACTGCATGATCCTCTCATCCAAATGCAAGTCCTCCAATCCTAAAACAAAGAAAATGCTTATATGAGCAAATGACAATTATTAAAGGGAAAATTCTGTCATTTAATTACCCTCTCATCTTCCAAACCATCATCATATAAAGTGATAGTGTCTCTTTATAAAACTCAACTGCTTAATTAATATGGATTATAATTATTACATTCCTTGTTTGGAATGACAAGAGAGTGAGTAAATGATGGAAATTAATTTTTTGCGATGCTTTTAGCCACTTTTAAATCTCATACCTTTGAATAGATATGGATAGTTTCTGCCATCAGAGCCTAGGAAGTAGAGCTTCTTAGGTTTGGTTTTAGTGGGCAGAATGGTGATAGTGTTGCCTACACTCTGGATGGTGACTGTATCTGTAGCAGACAGCTCTCCTGGCAGTGCCATCTCTGTGTTGGTCATGGCAGTCATGCGGGGGCTGATCTCATCTAGCCGCAGGAGGTAACTGGCCCGTTTCTGTGCCCTCTGCTGCAAGCTCAGCATGATCTGTGAAAGGACGAGGTAGAATTACACAAAGGTAAAGTGTTATGTACAGAATGCATAACAGCATTTCCTCAGAACACTTATGCAGACAGCTGTCTTTACCTGTTTGAAGGGCACCCAGCTGCTGGCAGGATTGGCTGGATTAAGAGGGCTCCTCAGTCTCTCTAGAGCATTGTGGATGGCCTCTCCGTAAGTCTCCTGAAACCATGCTTCGTGAGGAGTCTCTGCCGAAGCAGCCGTGATGCTGCGCACGTGATCCAGTGCAAAAACCACAGGCTTCATCAGAGCAGAATGCTTCTCTCTCATTATAGCCACTTTCTCATCCCTAAACCACAAGAGATCAGGAATTTAAATGATTTTCCAATGGACACGAGTCACTCATTAATGAAGTTCCTCCTTTTATATTGATTCCCTGGGTCATGACTTACTTGCGCAGAGTGTTGTTGTTCTGAACTCTTTTCACCTCGTCCTCCAGCTGTTGAATCCTGCGCAGAACATGCATGTGTTGCTGCTGCAAGACCCCCAGCCAGAGCTCGTCCCAGAGCAGAGTGACCCTCCTCAGCTCGCCCACCAACAACTGCACCTGCACACACAAGGATCAACAAAACAACTCTTACAACACAATGGCCTTAACCACACTCAGAGACACACAAAACAGTAAAGTCCTTTCTGTAATACCTGCAGCACCATGGTGGGGTTGGCGGAAGAGAGCCTGTCTACGATCTTGCTGTAGCAGTCCTGCATCATGGCTTGGTCCTCACTAGAATACATCACCATCTCTTCCCCGCGGCTGCTCTCTTGAGAAGTCGGCCCGCTGCCCGTCTCACTCTCACCTCCACAAAGAGCCTCTCCCTGCATGTTCCCAAGCAGGGATGGCAGGGAAGACGGCAGCTTGTTACCTGGCAGAGATGAAAACATTATTTTTTTCCCCCAAAGAGGTTAAACTTCTATTTATGATCACTAAAATGAGGACTGTTGGTTGTTTAAGGCACGTCTCCACCAAAGCATTTAATCTTAAAGCCAGAGCATTTTTTTAAATTTTCTTCAATAAAAAAAAAAAGTCTATTAAAAAAAAAAGTGTGAATAGACTGACCGTTAGGCCTGACACACTGGATGCGTGGCGTAAGCATCTCAGCAGTGTGGCGTGTCAGTTTTTAATTCGGCTCCCATGTTAACAGGTTAGAGCTTGCAGAGTGCCTGAAAACGCGTGCATGCTAGAAATAGAACTGACACCTATTTTTCACGCGACACGCAAGCATGTTGAAAGCGTTTCCAGGCAAAATAGAATAGGAAAATATGTTTATATGTCATTTTGTACACAAAGTATTAATGACATTTTGATGTTTGAAAGTCTATAGGTTGACACATTCAGATATAAATGTAATTTAAAAAATAAATAAATGATCAATTTTCAAATATTGCATCCGTCAAACAGTCTATTTTGCCGTCAATACTGTTGATGGTGTCCTTTATCAGTAGGCTTTATATTTATGCTCAAAATGAAGAGTAGATATTGTTGTCGTGAAGACAAGAGCCTGGTCATGTCACCTAAAGCAGCAGCAGTGCGCCAGTGCCACGTCACGATTCTGGTCTGTAAAGACACAGAAAATGCCACGCAGCAGCCCACGCAACTGACACGCAGCAGAAATGCACGCTCACACCAAGCAGCCAGTGTGTCATCGGCCTTACTCTATCTTTTTTTTTGTTTGCCAACAGAGGTGAGGACAAGTCATACATGGTCAAGTCCAAGCAAATCTCAAGTCTTAACCATCAAGTCTCGAGTCAAGTCTCAAGTCACAGTTCAGATAAATCAAGCAAGTCAAGGGTTCATGCTTAGCAAGTCGAGTCCTGATAAGTTTCAAGTCAAGTCACAGTACTAAAATAAATAGAGGTAAATTTTGTTCGATCTATATTATATTTAGTTTTGCACAGAAAAGATTCCCTTGTATACAATTATGTATCTTATTCATTATACATTTGCTATATATGAATCATACGCGTATCTGTGCTACATTAATATCTGAAAATACAATAAAATTGTGTTGTATACACAAAACGTTTTGAGAATAAGATGTATCGAGTCTAAGACTTAAGCTGTTAACTTTTTACGTGGCTGACACTCCCTCTGAGTCCAATGATGGGCAATCATCGCTGATGACGTCATTATGACGAGCGCAAAAGAACCGGTGAAGCGTTTTCTTCAATCGGTTTATTGAATCGAACTGTCCGAAAGAACAGTTTCCACACACAGTCCACACAAACACTTGAAAATGCGCACATTTAATACAGACATTATAGCCTACATGTAATATAGAGATGCCCACCAACATAAAAAAAAAAAAAAAAAATCAAGCTACGCCACTTTTATAGTCAAATTACCCAAAATTATCTATTTACGAGACGTATCAGTAATGATAATGGTCACATTTCTAATAAGAAAAAAACATATGCAACCAAGGCCAAATTATGACAAACATAAAAGATTAATTCATTAAAGTATATTAGTAATCGTTATAGATCTTAGTGATACTGACAATAAAGAGATTACTTTCTTACCTTTCCTTGTGGCTCTTGAAATGTTGAATGAAATTTGACATTGTCGTGTCAGATATTCTTGCGTTGCATACTTTGCATCTGGCAAATCTTTTTTTATTGGCACGGCCCAGTTCAAAGTCTTTATAACCAAACAAAACTATTTGTGGAGCTCGACTACTGTCTGCCATGTTTGGTGCGGTTTGAATTGTGCAGCGTTAAAGGCACAGACGCTTATTAGTGGTGCTGACATCAATAATTATTTTTTTTTTTTACATTCATTTTATTGCTGATTGTTTATTATACGTTCAAGTCATTGTCGAGTCTTCCACTTCAAGTCAATTCTCATGTAACTTGTTCTCAAGTCAAAGTCAAGTCATTTTCATACTTTAAATCAAGCAAGTCGCAAGTCCTGAAAATTGTGACTCGAGTCAAGTCATGTGACTCGAGTCCCCCACCTCTGGTTGCCAAAGGTTGAAAAATTGTTTACAGAACAAGACTTTTTACACTGAATCAGACTAGTTGTCCATCCCGTAAAACAGTGAGAGCCATCCACTGACCAACCATCACTTGCAAAACAACTAAATAACAATTGAAATATTAGTATTGTTGTTTTCGAATACATGTAATATTTTCTCCATGTCTGTACCAGATGATGTTGGCGGACTACCACAAAATTAATACGAAAAACAATGCTTGGAAGAACATTTCAATCATCATGGGTCTACTAGGTAGGCAGCTACAAAGTGCTCAAGCATCCCCAGTTTACAGAAGATCGCCTGGCATTTTCAGCTGGTTAAAACACTTTAGTGGACACATGGCCTAAGGTTGACAGGATGTCCCTGAGTGGAATTATAGTCCATACCTGCTGCCTGAGCCTCTCCGCCAAGAGAGATAGATCCCACGATGGCAGGATACAGGATTAGGTGGGGCGAATCTTGGGCCACTCTACACAGCAGGCTGCAGATGCTCTGGCGAATGTAAGCCTCTGGGTGATTTAGTCTGGAGAATAACTGAGGGATGATACCTAGAGAGAAAACAGACATATTAATATTACATGGACTGAGATAACTAACTACATGATGTAAAGAGGAAGGTGTTCATTACTGTATTGATGTTCAAGTTCTTACCCCTCCAGGGTGCAGTGGGTGTGGATGCCAGGCCGTGCTCCAGGCCCTCTCTCAACTCCCCAGCGTGCTTCACAAGCAGACGCAGCAGACGGAGGGTTGCCATGACAATGACATCATCGCTGCTCTGTTTGCTGCTCTGGTTGTTCAAGAGCAGCTTGGGGTCGTCTTCATCTATGGGCACCTGATGATCAAGACACCAAAACATTTGATCGATTTCTCTTTTAGAAATTTGCCCAGTCACTGTGTAAACAGAGGAGGAATCCTCCGACCTGCCCAGCGTTGAGTTTGAGGAAGGTGAAGTACGCTCTGCAGGACACCCGGTACAGGCTGAAGATTCGGTCAACCACTCTCCTCCACACCCCAATCAGCCCATCGGTCACCGTGTCCTCCACCTCAGACAGCCATGGACAGGCACTCAACAGCTGTCGGCCGATCACATCCACCATGTCGTCCTCCTCATCCTCTTCATTCTGCAAAGCCATGTCCTCATCCTGCAGGAAAACAATGACACATGAACACACAAAACAAGAACTTTTTGCATCCTTTGTTTCAGACAAATGAACATCAGCAGAAAAATTAAGACAGAAAGCCACAGGTTTAAATAAGGTAAAACAATTAAAAATGTATGCATCAAAAGTAGCAGTAAAAAAAAAATACTGTTCCAAAAGTTGTCAATTTTAAACTTCATTCATTAAAGAATCCTAAAAAAAATGCGTCAAGGTTTCCTCAAAAATGTAAAAATTGCTTTCAACGATGATAAAATGTTTGAGTGCCAAATCATCATACTAGAATAATTTCTGTAGGTTCATGTGACATACAAGACTGGAGAAATTAATGAATAATTACTTAGAAATGAACAAATACTTTAATATTAAAATAGAAAAAGTCATTTTTAAATCGTAATATTTCACAGTGTTATGGTTTTTACAGTATTTAAAGTGGGGGGGGTGAAATGCTATTTCGTGCATACTGAGTTTTTTTACACTGTTAAAGAGTTGGATTCCCATGCTAAACATGGACAAAGTTTCAAAAATTAAGTTGTACGTTTGAAGGAGTATTTCTGTTCCAAAAATACTCCTTCCAGTTTGTCACAAGTTTCGGAAAGTTTTTTCGAGTATGGCTCTTTGCAACGTTAGATGGAGCGGAATTTCCTTAAATGGGTCCTTAGGGCACTTCTGCCGGAAGAGCGCACGCTCCCGTAGAGCAGAGCAGAGAGAGCATAACAGACTTCACTGATCAGAGCGAGAGCGTCGCGAAATGTCACAAAAGGAGGAGTGTTTTTGGTTGCCAGGGCAAGACAACCCTGCACAGATTACCAAAGAAAAAACAGCATTAAGGGACCAGTGGACGGAGTTTATTTTTACAGAGCATCAACGGAGTTGTGCAAGTGTTTGTGTTTGTTCCCTGCATTTCGAAGATGCTTGTTTTACAAACAAGGCCCAGTTTGACGCCGGATTTGCATATCGTTTATTTCTTAAGGATGATGCAATCCCAACGAAAAAGGGTCGCGATCGTGTGTTGGAACCGCATGCGGTGAGTAAAACTGCTTCAAATATCTCTGCCTCCTTGTTAGTGCGTCCGCCTCCCATGCCGGAGACGTGGGTTCGAGCCCCGTTCGGAGCGAGTCGTTGCTGCTGCTGCTCTCGTTCAGTTTCAGCCTCTGGATCAGATTCTGGATCATAAATAAACGGCTGAATCTGACTGTAAGCCATGGTTTGTTTTGGAGCTTCCAAACGCTCTCAATGCAAAAGCCTACGTGATCTCAATGCACGCTCGTGATTCTTTAGCTCCGCCCACACATCACACCTCCAGTCGGTCATCTTTCTCTTATGAATATAATAAAACTAAAGACTTTTTGGAGTTATGAAGGATGCAGTACTACTCTATAGGTACTCAAGATTAACAGGATATTGAGTGAAAACGAGGATTTCACCCCCCCTTTAAAAAAAAAAAAAAGCACCACCCTCAAATGTTTGAACAGTAGTATATTTAAATGAAATATCTATGCTTTCTAGTATTATATTTCCATAGTTCCCTAGTGTGTAGTGTACCACATAATAAAAAAAAAAAAACACTGAACTCTAAACTCATTTATACAAACTGTGAACTCCATAACCTGAATTCCTGCTGGGCGACACATGGCTTGACCCAAAATGCCGAAAATGGTTTCCTTGTCCTCATCACTGGTGCCTGCTGGGAGCAAGTCCTCGATTTCTTTCTTCTCTCCAAGGAGCAAAGGAACCCCTTCGCCTTGACTATCAGCACACAAAATAAAAAACAATCAGCACAAGCACATCATTTATCAACTATCATTAATACTTTTCATAGATAAAGTACCTGGCATTGTCCACAACCTTCCTGCCCCATCTGTACGCCCAGCTGGCCAGAGCAGCCCATGATTTAGCCACTTCAGGAGCTTGAGTAGTTGAGAGCTGGTACAGCTGCCCAAGGACGAAGTCTGGCTCCCCAACACCAACACTGACTGGAGACAAAACAAACGAACCTTCATGACCATTACAAAGAAACTAAAAAGACAAAATCAATCAAATACGAATACATAAAAATAAAAAGACACTGTAGAATGCAAAGCTATCATCATATTGGTCCTCAACCATTCATGACAAAAATATCATGGTTTAATATGCTGACATTATGCGTATGCTTACCTGTAGTCTCTGTTGTAATATGTGGCATTCCTTGATCTTCCAGTGGCAGCTCCAACAGGCCAGAGATGTTTTTGGAGAGAGCTGAGAGGCTGGTAGAACCAGAGTTCCTCTTCGCCACCATTTTGAGTTGTGGAGTAAGATCTTTCCATTCGGCCAAAAGCCATTTGCAAAGAGCAAGCACAGAGCGACAGGCTGCACGCTCACACTTTCCAGAGTGACAGTATGACAGAGCAGAGGAGCTCAACATCTCCATAGCAGATACAGACTGACCTAAACGACAGAAGAAGTGCTTAGATATTCAAATTGCAACTCACCAAGACCAAGTGAACTGGCCTAAATCAGACTGACACGGCTTAAAAACACTCACCAGCAGCAAACAGAACCTTAGCCTTTTCGATCTCCAGCTCTGGTCCCCACTTCTCCCCAACAGTGCCCTCAAGTGACAGCTGCCTGAAGCTTTGCACCAGGTCCTGACCTTCAGAGACCCCCACTGGTGGCTTGTTGCACAGGCTCAGCAGACGTGTGGCCAGGGCAATATTTCCTTGCTTGCGAGCAAATTTCACCACAGTCAGACAAAGCTCCATCAAATGAGAGTCCACTGGAGCAGACAAACCTGGAGGAATCATCGAAGAGTCAACAGAGACGTCACATCACATTCATAAGTCATACTTACACATAAGAGAACGAGACCTTACCTTTGAGTTTTTGGAAGAGCTGCCTTTGGAAAGTAGTGTATCGCAGAGCATGCAGCCATGGCTGAACATCCTGCTGCTTGCAGGTGGTCAAAGCTTCACTGAACAGTGGAATTAGACAGTCCTGCAGAAAGAAAAACAAAGAACAGGGATTTCTTAAAAAAAATGAAAAGACTATGATAATGTATTTGCACCTTCACAGTGTTGATGTGGTGGCTCAAACCTCTGGTTGTTGATTGCACAGGGAGTTCTCTAAAGAGTTGGCACAGTGCAGCTGCAGGGTGCTGAATGTGGGCAAGGAGTCAGATAGAGTGAGAGTGGAGAGACGCAGGGGACCCAGAGAGATGCGACCTGTCTGTTTCAGGTACTTCACCAGGGTGCTGAAGATAAAAACCCAAAAGTAGAATCGCCATCAAAAATATTCACAACTTGTTGAAAAACAAAAAACAAAAAAAACCTTGTGTTCAGACCATTTACTCACTCAGACGATGCGAGAACCTTCTGGTCCTGTTCGTGATTGGTTGCAGTGATGGCTCCCACAGCGCTTCTGAGGAGCTGTACCTCAATGGCCTTCTGGAGCTCTGAGGGGTCTGGGCTCAACACAGCAGGAAGAAGCCTCTTCAGATCTATCAACACAAACAAAGATTAATACACACCACACCAAAAGGCTGAGTGAAGCTGATCGTAGGAAATAGATTCCACATGTTTTGAACAATGAAAAATGAATGATTAAAGGATTTATAAAAATCATCCTTACAAAAAGCAATTTCTAGTTTCTAGTATAAAAAAATTTGAACCGAGCATTACGGTAAAAAAATTATGCAATTATAATAATGATAATTCTCGACAGATGGGATAACAGATTTTCCATAACCATGGATGGGCTATTATCATACCAATCTTGTCTTTAGTTGTAGAGTTGAAAAGACCATAATCCTCCCCGGGGAGCAACTCCAGCTGGGCACGGCACTCTGAGAAATCCCCCTCCTCAAACCTGCTCAGGGCTCTGGAGGGCAGACAGACCAAAACACAATTATTTCAATGAACAACTCACACTCCAGCAGTCACAAGAAGTCAGTTCTGCTACTACACACCTGATGTAGTTAAAGTCTGTTTTGAGGTTGACAGTGGAACTGCTGCTGTTCTTTTTGAGGTTTATCATGCTGGCCTGCCACTCCTGCACGGACTTCCAGTCGCTCAGGGCCACATAACACTCACAGGCCTTATTAGCCAGGAAGTTGAGCACTTCTGGAGAACACTCACTGGACTTCAACAACACAGTTTTCCTTCCATCTCCTATTAAACCAGTCATGACAGATACAATAAGCAGCAAGGCAACTTTTGCATCATAAAAAAAAAAAAAAACACTGACCAGCGAACAATAACCTCTAAAATCATTAAAGGCTAGGGATGGGGATACTTTGAAATCTCAATTTGATTAGATTTTTCGGATCATGATTTAATATGGTAAAATTACTTGGTAAAAAAAAAAGAAAATACACTTCTGGAGGTTTTTGGTTTGCATCTTTCATTTCCGAAGGTTAGTGACTAGTGATTTTTCTTTTAACATTATTCGATGTATGCATCTTTTTTTATCCATTCTTACATGTACACAAATTCAATTCAAATAATAAGACACCCATTACCAATAAATTGAAATCAGTATCAACAAAAAACATTTTTGCACTCCAGAGGTGGAAGAGAATCTTTTTAATGCAGCTTAGATGTGAAAAATTTACCTATAATGCAAATGCATAAATAATACTATGAGATTAAAAGTTTAAAAAAATTCACTTTTGAAACTAACTGGCACTCATGACCAGTGTTGGGAGTAATGGCGTTTAAGTATAACGGCGTTCCTAACGGAGTTAAATTTTCAGTAACGGAGTAATCTATTTAATTACTTTTCCCATCGTTGCGATGCAGTTATCTTTACTGAGACTGTAAAGTGTTGCGTTACTACAGTTTGGTTGAATACAGTGCGAGGTGTCATGCTTTGACTAGTGGCTACACATCAGCTGCCTGACACCGTTGCAAATCCGATGATGATATGCTGGGTGGGCGGTGCCCTGCTCACGCGGTCTCACTGCACGCTCTGACAAGCACTAAACACAAGACGGCGTCAGCGATAATGCCGTTCTCGATCTGGAAGTACCGGAATGTTTCTGTGACATGCACGCTATGCCCAGTAAAAAAAAGACTTTATTCATGTCTGCCTTAAGCAGTTCAAATCTTATGAACCGCCTCACATCAACAAATGCTAACATGTTACTGTACTGAATATTTAATACAGTGTTCAAACCAGGCGCGACTTGCGTGAATAAATTGCGCTATTCGCGCGCAGTTGGAAGCTTGAACATTTTGAGTTCATTCGCTTCATTCGGGTGTGAAATTCGCTTAATTCGAGCGTGAAATTAACTTCACAACAGACGCGAATTTGATTCATGGGGGGCTTCTGCCAGCTGAGTTCACGCAGCATTTTCAACCACCATTTTTATTCAGATAATTTTCTAAATATTACTGTTATTGTGTCATGAAATGTAGTTTAAAAGTATTTAATGTGAAAAAAGGTAGTTGTTTTAAACTCAAATATGCGGTTTATTTAAAAATGTGTTTCGCCGATTTTCAGAGGTTGTCTATTTGTCTTTGCATTGACTTAACATTTTGCATCTGGTGTGAACGCACCATAAGAGTTGGATAGTGTTCTGTTTATTGTGCAGTAACTTTAGGCCTAATATACAGTTACAGATATTTGCACTAATGGCCAGGTTTCCCTTTGTTTCTTTTTACCCAAGTTTAAATTGCTAGTCTTAATTTTGTATTAGAATTTTATTTTCAATATTTATTTTGTATATGTTTTTATTTCTATGCATATCATATGGCAGGCTGCAATCTATTGAGTTCAAATAAATACAACATTTTCTAAAATTAAACTTAGTTTTTATTCTTCAATCAGTTAATATAAACATCTTATATATTAAAGATGTTATAGTACGTAATAGCATTATAGAACATAAAAAATAACGTCACAGTTACTTTGCTGAGTAACTAATTCATTTTACAATGGTGTAACTGAGTTACTAACTCAATTACATTTTGGGAGAAGTAATTTGTAACTGTAACTAATTACTTTTTTCAAGTAAGATGACCAACACTGCTCATGAAATGAAACTAGAACTTAATCACCTATTGTAAGTTCTAGTTTCATATGTCAGAGTGCCAGTTTTCTCACGTGTTTTCATTCGTTTGTCCAAAATGGCTGATTAATTCAATTCAATTACTTTATGAATGAGTAATTGAATCATTCACTCATACAATTAATTCAAAAACTAATTCATTCAGTAATGAAACATAACCGTCTGTTGCACAGTGGTTCAATTAGAATCAGTAGAAAATACAAACCGGGATTCACGTGTGAATACATTTTTCACTTCTCCCCCTTTCAAGATTATCTTATCATGCGAGACATTTAGTGCAAATTTTGTAAATCCTCACCACTGCTGGTGTGTTTTGGGCTGGAGGTGTTGGAGCCAGTGAGTTTTAACAGAGAGTGATCAAAGCCTTTAATGGAGCAGTCCATCCCTGTGACGGCGCACAGCTGCTCTTGGTACTCTAATGCTGCCTTCTCAAACCTTGGGAACAATGCAACATCAACATTTCATGAGACCAGAGTGTCTAGACAAATATGCATGGTGTAAACTAGGTCATTTTATTTTTTTTAGAACAAAAAACACTTACTTTCCCTCGGCCTGCAGTGCCACTGATCCCAGCCAGCCCATGCTCTTGCCAGTGTTGGCCAGACTCCAGGCTGCCAGACCTTGTATCGCTTCAGGGCATCGCAGCTCACACAACGCCTCCACCAGCATAGTGACTGGCACCTCCATTTCTGGTCCCTACAGCAAAGCACAGAGCAAAAACAATGAACTTATGCTTTGGATTTACAAGTCCAAACAGTGTAGAGCCAGTGCCTTACAATAATGGACATCTCAAAAAGGAGCAATGCTGAGAAGTTAATGGAGTTATAGTTCAAAGACTTTCATATAATTATGTAATTACTCATCCTCGTGTTGTTACAAACACACAAGACCTGTTCATTTTCAGAACACAAATTAAGATATTTTTGATGAAATCTGAGAGCTTTCTGACCCTGCATAGACAGCAACGGAACTACCACTTTCAAGGCCCAGAAACGTAGTAAGGACATCGTTAAAATAGTCAATGTGACATATGTGCTTAAATGTTATGAAGCTACAAAAATAATTTGTCCACAAAGAAAACAAAAATAATGAATTTATTCAAATTCTTCTTCCCTGTCACTGTCTGCAGTCACATGTACACAAGAGTAACATGACACATTCATGTGCATTCCTCTGCTTGTAAACAAGACGCAGCGCATTTACATTTATGCATTTAGCAGACACTTATCCAAAGTGACAAGTGCATTTAGGCTATACATTTTTTTTACCTAACGTGTTCCCTGGGAATCGAACCCACAACCTTTTGCGCTGCTAACGCAATGCTCTACCACTGAGCCACAGGCGTATGCATGTTCTATGTCAGCACCACCACGCACACGTTGTGTTACTCTCGTGAATAGTGGCAGACAGTGATAGGAAAGAGAAGACGTGTTGAATAAAGTCATTATTTTTGTTTTCTTTGTTCTCTGATTTCATCAAAAATGTCAAATTTTTGGTCTGAAGATGAATGAAGGTCTTACAGGTTTAAAATAACATGAGGATGAGTAATAAATGACATTTAAATTTTTTTGTGAACTATTCTTTTCCCGTCTTACCTGTGCACTGCTGTTCTTTATCTCAGTGAGTAGGTCAAAGCCATGGCGGACCGTGACTGCCGGCTGACCTGAGAGAAGGCCCACCCTCATCAGTGCCAAACGAATTCTGGTAAGCCAGTCCTGGCACGTCTGTCTGTTTGTGTAGAAAAATGTTCTGATGCCCTAAACACATGAGTAAAGAGAATTAAAACTAAAGCTAAAGATGAAAACAGAATGCCAATAGTTACCCCAATTCAGTGTTAATTTTAGTTGTGTATATATGAGGGACAAACCTTTGGTGGTGCAGTTAGAGCACTAGCGCAGCCTTCATAAGCATTGTACATCAGTTTCTCCAGGTTTTCTAGGAACTGTAAAAGCAAAGCTAGGCGGAGCTGATTGGTGTGGTGACCCTCATCACTTTCTCCTCCACTCCACTGACTCAACTCCTGCTCTGTGTTCAGACTGTGAGCCGCAAGGCTGCGGATCATACCTACAATAGCACAGGGATATAAAATTGGTTTATAAAGGCATGGCAACGCTCAAAGTTTTGGGGTCAGTTGTGAAAAACAATTTTATTCAGGAAGAATGTATTCATTTCATTAAATGTAACAGTAAAAACACTTGCAGAATACTGGGATGCATTTCCCAAAAGCAACTATGGTTGCAAGTTCCATCATTACCAATAGAGTTCAATGAAACTTGCGACCATAGCTGGCCAAGGATGCTTATGGGAAACACACCCCAGCAGTCTTAATGTATTCACAAGTGTATTCACAAGTGTCTAGTAATGCCTGGCGGTTTGACTAAAAATCTGTATCACTGTTTTTTTTAGGATTTTTACCCTGAATGTGTCTTTATACGAATCGGAATGCATGAAACAGTTTTAGAACCAATGCATTTTAATCACGATCCAAACAAACATGCTACATATAGCGTGATACATTTTGTTATGTAAATTACATTGTATAATTTCAAAATCTGAAGCAAAAACAGAACAGTCTGATATGAGCTTTGTGAAATTATGCAATATAAAACCGATCTGAATGAAACCAAAAACAGCAGATGGACTGAATGAGACAAATTCACTCTTTGACAGCAGGTAGCACTTAAGGAACAGCAGCCATAGAGCGTAAACAAGCTGTAAACAAAGCAGCAGTGTGCTTTTAAATTCTACATAAATATGCAATGTTTATGGAGGTATGATGAAAAGTAAATACCATCTAAACCTCCTGAAGAATATCCCCTTTTCTGAAGACATCCCCTCAGAGATCTATTCACAAACCCCACCCACAACAATTCCCCAACCATTAGTCAGAAATGTATGTAGTTAACAGGGATCCCCTCTCAATTCATGGTGCTGTGCACGTTGTACAATTATGGCATACATTTTTTTTTTTTTTTAAGTATACTGTTGCCCATAGAATATATTGATATTCAGACAAAAACAACATATACCATGAGTGTGATTCAAATCAGATTACAGTTTTAACCGGTATATTGCCCAGCACTGGTGTCTAGAATTAAAAATTAATGTCATCCATATTTTGAACGATATGAAGTGTCAACTTCAATTAGGTGAACTACTCCTTTAATAAATCTTGGAATTTTTTGAGTTTCTAATAGCTAAAGGGATAACACACTAACCCTCTATGGTCTGGAATGTATCCTGGGCTCGTCCCAGAGGGGTCCGGAGTTTAGAGAGAACGGTGAACTGAGCAGCCTCCCAGACCGCCCACTGCCACAGCACTGCCTCGGTCTTCAGCAGGGCACGAGGCACCATGGCAGTGTCTTTCTTCTCCAGCCGCTGACAGCTGTGGTACATCCGCTCCAACCAGGGCTCTTTACTGTTTATGAAACATGAATCTTATAAATAATACCAAATATAACGATTCCCAGCACACACACAAATTGCTATTATTTTAGCTGCAGATACTCTACAGTACAGAGTTTGATCAGTTACACTAACAAGTAAAACATAGGGTTTCTGTAGGATTTTAACATATATATCATGCATCCCTAAATAAAATCATCGCCTTTTTAAGTATAATCATAACATTAAGCCATATTGTAATGCTGGTCTTTCCGTCCCTAAATTTAAGACCGCATGAAATCATCAATTAAGACTTAAGGCCTTAAATTTGATACAACTAAATTTAAGACGGAAGACACCACAGAAACCCTGAAATATGTTCAAATGAACAAACACCTGTCCATGTGTTCTCACCAAGGTGAGAAGAAAGAAATGACTTACCCCCCACGGTGGACCGTTCCATATAGAATAAACCCAATGAGGTCAGAGAAGTCCTGTGGGTGGAACGTGTTGCTAGGCACTTTGTTCATGTGTCGGCGGATGGCCAGAGAAATCTCCTTAATCTCAGAGTGATTATGGGCACTGCTGGGAGACAAGCCGACAATTACCATCACATCAACTACAGCTGGAGGCAAAACTACAAGGTAGGTTTTATTTCTCCTCTCTTGTTTCTAATGTGTGAATTCAAGTCAGAAAAGTCTTGCGAACCTCAATGCAATGTGCATGGGAATGGATCTCAGCAATTTGCCAAAGGCCTGCCGGACTCGGACTGCTGAGTGGACTAGCTGAACTCGGCACACATCCACACACCTGCACAGAGAAAGGGGGGCAGAATCAGTGCTGATCAAACAATGTTTTTTACCCTCGCCTCCAAAAGCAGGAGGCAGAGTTGCAGCACTAATGAATGTGCCTGCAGGAAGACAATGTCTAACAAGCAGAGGATGTGTGATTACCTCTGGAGAAGCTCAGTTGTCAAGGAAGATGAAAGAACCTGTAGACTGTTACATGCCTGCAGACATATGGTGGGGTCTTCATTCAAGGCTGCAAAGAGGAAAACCAACATGTTAAAACTCCATTCACTTGGTCACCAGTTTATTATCCTAACCCATTATTTGTCAAAATCCCTATTGAACTGGAGAATGATTAAATGTTTATAAAATAGTTTCATCTTTGAGAATGCAGAATTAATAAAAGGGATATTAACTCACAATTTGCCAGTAACCCCTTGCAGAATTTGAGGAAGGATGGGAGCGAAAACAGAGGGGAGTAGGTTTCAGATTTCTTCATCATCAAAGAGACCTCTAATGACCAGGTGAGTAACAGCCGCCTAAAAAAAAGTTGTTAAAAAAAAGACAAGAAATCGTTGTTTCATATATATATTCATATATATAAATATATATATAGAGCGATAATACAGCGCTACTGAATATTACTGCAAGGAAATTCCTTAAACACGACAGCCCTACTCATTATAGACAGGCAGTGTGAGCTCTGTACCTCGCCTCAGGGTTGAGATGATCCTTGCTGAGCAGCATACCCAGCAAATTAAGGAGCGTGCTGAAATGCCTTTTGGTTGCCGTGGTAACTGTGCTGATGACAGCACCGTCGAAAAGGGATGGAGACGAAGAGCTCAGGCTGCTTGAGATAAAATGATCATGTCTTGGGAGAAATGGAGAGAAAAGCAGCAACCAATCAGTTATCATGCCTGGAGTGAGTGAAGTTCAATTCAAGTCAATTAGTGTTTTTTAACAGTTTTATGTACAAACCAAAAATTGTATTGTGAAATAGTACTAAAAATGTTTTTTTTTTTTTTTTTTTTTAAATGTTTCTATTTCAATAAAATGTATATTTTTCTATTGCCATGCATTTTGAAATAGTCAGAAACATTCAGAAATTATTCTAATATGACTTTGTGCTCGAGAAGCATTTCTTCTTACCAATGTCAAACAGTTTTCTACTTATATTTGTGGAAACAGTGCTACATTTTGTTAGGATTCTTTGATGAACAGAAATATTTTTTTTTGAAATAGAAAATCATTTGTAAAAATATTAAGGACCAATTGAATGCATCCTAGCTGAATAATAATAATTTCTTTTTTTTTTAATCTTACTGAACCCAAGAAGAATGATGTGTACAATTATGCTTCTTGAAAAATGCACAGGGTCTGGAAAACACTATGCATTGTTATAACTAAAACACTGTGCATTTTTCAAGACTGCTCATTTAGACAAGTAAATGTAGCATGGTTACCTGGTGCAGTGAGAGTAGTGTGTGTAGAGCACTGCATACTGGATGGCAGGGTGATGAACTGCTAAATCAGAGTGAACTACGACCAGATTCTGACTGAGCAGGGCAAACACAGTAGGGGACAAAGCCCACATCTGTAACAGAAAAGATGAATGTTATTACTCTCTTCTCTTTTACTAAGGTATCTGCAGAATCTGCAAGCTCAAATTTAAGATTTTTAAGACCATTTTTAAGACATGCACAAAATGAATACCATATGAGCAGGGAAGGGCAATGTCTATGGTGACACATTAAACCGTTAAATGACTGTAAAAAGCGTGATTTACAGTTCAGACACAGATTCACAAGTTTTATAAAATGATAAACTTCACATATCAGCCTTTACACCATTTATAAGATACTGGACCAAAGTTTCAATTATTATATTAAGTAACACACATTTTTGAGTTGTTCTGAACAAAAACAGCAGACAGGCTTATTGAAAATGCTAATTCATTTTCTGCCAAAAGGTGGAACTTTCGCAATGGCAGAATACAGCAGTCTCCTGGTAAGGGCTGTACACAAAGAAAGCAGTGCAGCACTTGAGTTTGAAATGTGCTTAGGTGTTAAAAAGACTTATGACTTTATATTTGACAACTAAATGTAAGACTTAAGGACACACAGAAATCCTGTTTAACACATTTCACTGTATGACTCAAAAAAAATATATATATTTCACAGAACTAGGTATGAATTAATGCTGACCCCTATGAGGGAGTTCTTGGTGTTGCCAATGGTGGTGAGAGCACTGAGGTTGAAGATAAGGATAAACTCTGCTCTCTCTGGGCTGAACTGCAGTTGGCTGAAGGCAGGATGCTGTATGTTAGGACAGGCAGCAGGCAAACCCAGAGGGCTCAGCAAACTGTTCAGTGCACAGCCCATCTCTCCCAAGACCAGTTTATATGCTGCCTCCAGGGTAGGGATGTTCTTTAGGCTCAGCACAGCATGATACACTCCATGTGCAGCTGCCATCACCTGCAACAAACGAAAATGCATTAACCCGTAGCTGTTGTGTGCTGAATTTATAACAATTGAGGTTTCTGATTTTACCTCTCTTTCTCTGTGAAAGCGCAGCTCCAAGAGTTGGGAATTTGGGGCCAGCAACTTCTCCACAAAGGTAGCTGGGATTTTGGTGTTTATCTGGTCAACAATCTACAAAATCACACAATACATGACTAAAAGTGAGAAAAAAGATTTTCATAAATAAATCCCTTAAATTGTACTCCAGTCTGTTGATTACTGGGATTAATAAAGTCAAGTCCTACCAGCGTAAGCAGGGTCAGGACAGACATGCTGTATTCTGGTCCGCAGCACTGGCAGCTGTCCAGCTGGTCTAGGCCATAAGAGATTACAGCATCAATCTGCAGCTGGCTGCCCAAGTCCATGCTCACCAGTAGGACACACACACACTCATTTCCTGCGGTCAGTACTGCCTCAGAGAAGAAGACCTGCTTGGCTGTGGTGACACAAGCCAAAACACGATTCAAAACCTGTGGATTAGAAAATAAACATTTTTTGTCAAATCAGTAAAGGACTGCATGTGTGTATTCTCAACTTTTGTTTTTTGATCTATAAATGACAGCAGTTTATCTTAGATCTATTTGTGTTGCAATAACACAAATAATAGAAGCAGAGGCCATGCGTGATACTAACATCAGTGACATATGCTTCTGTGATTGGAGGCCCTCTGATTGGGTTGAATCGTTCTCCGATGCTGTGCACAACAGTGCTAAAAACTCTCAACAGTGCTGCCAGTTTTGGCAGGGATACCGTGGGAGGGGGAATGTCCTCATCTCCTGATTCCCCAGATACATGACTCAAATCCTATAAAGAAAAGAGTATTAGAACCTCAGAATTCTCATAATTAAGGGACAATAAGAAACCAACTGAAAACAATTCATGTTACCTCAGCATACGCCTCCATATCTTCCAAAAACTGACCCAATAAGGTAGTTGAAAAGGCTAAATCTGCCACCCAAAACTGCTCTAGACTCTGTAACCAGCCTAAAAAACAGATTGAGAAAGGTAACACAGGCTATTTCCCAAAAAAAGGAAAATAAACTAATTATAAACCAAATCTTACCAGACACTTGTTGAGTAAGAGACTGCTTCTGTGTATGGTCTATATGCCAGCCTACTAAGATATCCACTGTGTCCTGTAAAATGAGAGTTGCAGTTCATTTACAAATTCTTTCCTTTCAGATTTCCAGATTCTAAATTTAAGACTGCTTGTGCCACTTACTCTGAAGTTGGTGCTGAATATGTGTGGATAACAACGGGCCACCAGCAAAATACATTTTACACTTTGGCACAAGAGCTCTGGTGTGTCCAAGTTCTCCAAGACAGACTGAAGGCTGCTCATCACCAACTGAATGACAAAAAAGTTAAAACATTTCAGCCAAAAGAAAAGATTATACAGAAGGGTAATTCAAGATTTACCAATGGAGCTGAATAAATACCTGCATTACAGTTGAAAAAGCCTTCTTCTCCCCCGCTGATTCAAGTGCCCTGTGCACTGCCACCAGGTACAGAAGCTTCACCTCATCCTTTGTGGACACACTGAACTTGAGGAACATCCACTTAAAGATCTTCTCGGCTTCATAACTGAGGGCGGCACAGAGCAATCCCAGGCAACACGCGGCCTCCTGCCTAAGCTCCTGAAGAAGCTTACTACTGTAAGGACAAACAGAAACAATCAGATATTGCATTATGCAATAATAACCAGCTGACTGTACACTTAGGGCTGAGCTATATATGTAATGATATGATCCAGCGCATCTAGTCAGTAAATCTGGTTCCAGCTTTCAAATGGAATGGCATTTAATAGACAAAGCCATAGATCACTGACAAGCTACGCAATATCGCGTTCATTATCGCATTCGACAAGTATGTTGTTTATGTATTTATGTCCTCATTGAGACGGCAGATCATGAAATTACTGCAAGCGTAAACAAACCCGCATGTCTCTGCCATTTATTCATTCACACAGAGACGCGCAGAACATGCAGGATTCTTGTGGATTAACATTTAGATACTGGTCCATATGGAGATTTGATTTAATTCATTTATGCTAACTTTGACAAATTCTGTGACTGTCCATATTAAAATTTGTGTTTCATTTTCATGCCTGGATTTTGAGATTTCAACCACATTTTCTGCTTCGCGGAAATCATAGCTCTGTATGCGTCAAGAACCGGGTTGACCGGGTACTCTCTACCACCGGTACTTCAAGAAACCTGATACCGTGACATTTTCATTTTTTTAGTACCGACTTGGTACCGAAGTACCGGGTCTTTTGACAACACTACCGTATTTTTCGGACTATAAGTCGCACCTGAGTATAAGTCGCATCAGTCCAAAAATACGTCATGACAAGTAAGAAACAGTTTTTATATTGGAAGTGCCTTTAATGCTGGCGCCAGGCCTTTAGGCAGTCCTTATTGTCGAGCCCTAATATATACAATTCAAGATAACAAAGGCCCTGTCCCAAATGGCACACTTCATGTGAACTTCATCTGAATGGACTTACAATGGCCCCTGTGTGCATCCATTAAGACCAGAGGTCAACCAATAGTGGATTTTACCAATACCGATAGCTAGGTTGGACCACACTGGGCAATGCCAATTAATCAACCAATAGTTTTAAAAAAATGGATACTGAACAAAAACTAAATTAAAACAAAAAAGTGCTTTAATATTAATAAATAACGTACTGCACCATACATCGTAAATGAATAAAAACCTTAATATTAAACAATTATCATTAAAAGTTCACAGTGCGTTAACTAATGTTTACAGAAGCTTAAAAAGTGTCTGTATTAGTGCATGTATCAAAATGTATTTATGCAAATGTATTAGATGTTGAAATTAACACACTCTAACTAGATGGCTACCTTTAAATATCTACACAAAGCAAAACGGAGAGAAAAAGCTAGATCTATATTTTAACTCTCTATATTAAAAATACAGACTTTATTGGAGCAACAGAAATACATATTTCGCTGAAAAAAATGCACTTCCAACCCAGAGTGAATTCATTACGTATGGAAACAATGATATGGGACAAATATAATGTAATTTATTGGAAAACTATGTGAAAGATGCTCTGTGGCGTGGGAGGATTTCATTTGATATGTTAGCTCAATTAACAAATCAGTCTGCTCGCTTACATCACAGCTTTAAATCTGCAACTTCTCTAGCTAACAAATGCATTAAAGTGACCAGCTGGGTACAAACTAATCAACCCTCTATGGACACCATTGCAAATTGAATTGTCATTGGCTAGTAAATGTTTTAGTCATAATATGATTATAATGTGATAAACAAGTATTAATTAATGATATAACTTTAGTAGTAAATAGAATTAAAACTTTATTAACCATGATTGAATGCATATTAGACACTTTAACTGAACATGTGAACTGGAGGTGCTTTTTTTGGTCATTCTGTTTTTCTGTAAAAAAAAAAAAGAAAAAATATGAATTCTACTAATAATAACAATATAAACCGCACTAAGGATTAATGAGATTCTGGATTAATGAATATTGTTCCCTCAATCGGATTTGCTGAAATGAATACATGTACGATAAGTGAGCACCAGCCAATGAGATTGTCATCTGTGCATTAGTGTGAGACAAAGCGACGGCAAAGTGTGCACCTTCACACTTGAGTTTACGATACATCAAATACACAAACACAGGTGCACTGCGCATCCATTCAGATGAACTGAAAAATATCACAGATCGCTGATGGAGAGTGAACTCTGAAGCTCTCAATCAGAGTTCTTTGGCAGGTAAAAATATATCTGTGGTAAAACTTTTACTTAGTCTCCAACTCACACGCTGGCAAGTCAAATCTGAGAATTTATTAGCCATTGGCTAATATTAGACATAATTCAGTTGCCCAGAATCAAGATTTAGTCGCACATGCGACCGATTTACTCACAATGTAGAGGGTTGCTAATGCAAATAGATGGTAACAAATGTGACATTCAGCATTTGGGTCAGACTTCTTTGTGTTTTGGTAACATTGTTTTTAACATCTGAGGTGCTGCTAATGTTCTCAGCCTTGATAGCAAATATCCTACTCTCCTTTCTCCACTAATGCAGCATCTAGTCAACAAATTGATAACTTGGCGATGATATGAAAACATGCACTACAGTGAACTCTGTACACACTGTGTCGTTGTCCGTTTTAAGTTTACATCTGAAGTGTCCCACTTAGTGCAGTGTGCAATCTCGTGTGTCAAAAACATTCAGAGGAGTCAAAGGAAGACCGCAAGGGCTTAGGGTGCCATTTGGGACAGGGCCTAAGTATTATTTCAATATCTATAGAAATTTAGAAAAGTCATATTGAATTTTATATTTAACTTTGCTTATTGTTTGTTTTCTCTTGATTTGGCCAATGAAATCGCACTCAATATACAAGTGTAGGGAGACAGAAAGATTTTGTCATCATAGCTGAACAAAAGCATATAAAAAGAACTTGCTGTTGATTGGGACTTCCTGTGGAGTGGGGTGTCTAACACCCAGGCCTTTTTATGAAATTCCAAAAAATTCCCAGACTGGATGGCTAACTTCTCTCAGGTATGGCAAAATGTAATAATGGCTGGTTAAATTGTTTATGAGTAGGATTTAGGGAGGTGTTTGTAACACTTTGTGAACAGTGAAGTGCTAAATATAACCTTAAAGGAGTGAATTCTGATAACTCCCCATTGTGTTAAAAATAGGCTGTGCAGTCATACCTCTCGTTCAAAATGTCATTCAGGGCGCTCAAAATGGAATCCAACTGTTTTGCTAGGACCTGTAATGTATAAATGCAAACAATACAGATTAAAAACACTTTAACTATAGAGACACATAAAAATCCATTTGCACATGTCAGACCGTACCACTTTATTTTCAGAGTGCACAATGAAATCCCTCATTTGTTTCATAGTGGCCAGTCTGCGTTCCCGGTCATCTTCCCGTGACATTCTCCGCAGAAGATTGGCCAGACGAGACTCCTCAGAGTGAGCCAAAGGTCGGTCTAGGACATAAAGAAAGTGATGCTAGTTAATAAATGAATGCAACAGTCCCACTTAAGCTCCGAGGTAAATCATTGCAAACAAGCGACATATGAGCACTAAAAGGTGAATGCACCCTGTGATTTCCTCATGTCCTTTGCAGCTAAAGCACGGTTTCCATGCTGAAAAGTGGTTATATCAGTAGTCACATCATTGGTTCTCAACTCTTGCCCCAGCGACTTCCGACCATAAGTATTTTCAGAGCCGCCTCCATCAGCATCATATCCACCTAGAAAGCAAGAATACTGTCAGTTCCTTCCCTAAGGGAATAACAGTTGTGAACCTGAAATTCATGAAAAAACACCACAAGAGACATTAAAAAGCATAATTTAGATGTTAGAACATTGTACCACCAAAGAAGGTTCTATGCTTTGTAAGCAGGGCTAAAAGAAAAAGTAAAAAAAAAAAAAAGTTTGTACATGGCATAATCTAGGTGTAGGTGATGCAACCAAAATCTTATTTCACAATATGATCTTTTTTTATTTCATAATATCTACAGCATTACAATTTCTTTTATTTTTCTCTTTAAAAAAAAAGCTTTTAACAAACAATGACAAATGTATTTACATTCCGCGATATACACATTTGTAATGCCCACACCTAGATTAAAAAATAAAAATGGATTTATTAGCAAGAGGAACCTCTGGGACATTTGCTACAACAAAAGGACACATGAAGCACACACCTCCTCCTTCGAGTACATCTGCAGCAGCGAAGGCGTCATTGTGCAGTGGTGGGGTGCAAGGCTGGTCAGAGTGCAGAATGTCGAGAAGAACTTCTGAACCGCGGTCTCTAGAGACACTGCTCTTCACACCGTCCTGGCTGGCTGACAGACTGTCGCCTCTATAAAAAAAACAAAAAAAAAACATTCAATTTACCATCAGTGACTACACCAATTTAACTGCCCATGATCACATTGAAGTCAGCACGCTAAAGCCTAACCAGAGGTGACCACTTATTGTGCAACTGGAGAAAAATTGGTTGGTCTTTTCACATTCATAACGTCATATGTATAAAATACACACCCTTTCATAAGTCAGTTTCAGTAAATAAATGTCCATGTTTTTGAAAGAACACAAGGTAACATTTAATTGATCAAAAATACAATAAAAACAATAAGATTGTAAAAAAAACATTAACATTTAAAAAATATTTTTTTTTTCATTTGAATATATTTTAAAATGTAATTACTGAATTTTCAGCAGCCACTCTTCAGGGTCACATGATGATTTAGAAATCAATATAAATTTGCGGATTTGAAAAAAATAAATAAATATATGTTTTCACTGCCACTTTTGATCGGTTTAATGGATTTTGGTAAATACAAATTTCCTCTCAAAGGATAGTATACATATCCATTTTTCATACGTAAATGGAACATCTTCCAGAAGTGCACATTGTTACTGAACAAATGGGAATGTTTAATTAGATCTATAATAACTTTAACTGTTGCCAATGGAATAAACAAATTACCAAATTGTTTATCCAAAAACTGACATCATCATTTAACAGCTATCATGTCAGGCCAAATCTATAATCTTCTATGTATATATAAAATCTATCTATCTATCTATCTATCTATCTATCTATATATATATATATATATATATATATATATATATATATATATATATATATATATATCTTCTATGCAAGGCTAAATCATAAATTGGATCAGTCAACTTTGCAAATGGATCATTCAGACAAATGAAGTGAATCAGTCAACACACTGATAAGATCAATGAACTCAGATCAATAAAATCAAACTCTCAATTTTTTTTTGCCCTCAATTTGGAACCTGACAATAATCAACTTTCATTATGTTGGAAAAAATATGAATAGGATATTTTTCAAAAATGTATCTTTTGTGTTCCAATGAAGAAAGTCATTCTTACAGTTTTGGAACATGTGTACTGACTGAATGAGATAACTTAAACTTCATTTTTTGTGAACTATAATTAATAATCCAACATATGAGGTTGCTTATTTATATCACCTGCCAAAGATTTAATTGCAAACTTTCCTAACGTGTCAGAAAGCATTAGCAACAGTACTCACAGTTTGAACCATTATTTCGATAAAGACGCAAAATTCATGAATCTTCCCTGGCCAGTCTTAAAACTGTTTCTGCATCCGGGAATTAAGGACAAGACGTCATTTGACAGTCCAGCTAAGATTCCATTTTTCCACATGGCTTCAAATCATGAAACTCATCTGAAAACTGTGAATGGTCATCCTAAATTAATACATAGACAATTTAATTAACAGGCAAGTTGAAGACTGAATTCAAACACTCAATCAGTTTTCACGCTTGAGGTTCAATGTGCTCGTTGCCAATTCCTAAACTTTCCAGACAATCACAGGGACACTTGGCTGACTTTGATATTCATCCCATGCTTCAGCTGGCTTGTCCGGTATAAACTATGAAAATGTCCAGATTAAAGAGGTTTAAAACTACAAATAAACGTGTAAATTTAGAAATTAGGAATCTGCTTCCTAGTCAGGGGTAAACGTACAGCAACAATAATGGAGCTGGTTAGCAAACTGACATAAGCATCGCGATTTACGTGAGCTTCACTGGAAGAGTTCAAAAACGTATTAAATAAGTATGAGACGAATATTATCCCGTATGTCTGCAGTATACACACTACAACATAGATCGACTTGCGTTACTAACCTTATCTCAAATGATGAAATAGTAACCTTATGTAGCTTGAGGCTAAACGTGTCAGACCACACGCGTTTCTCCAAACAAACCACAAATGAACGCCACGGCACTCTGAATAAACCCGCGTTTCCGTCAAAACACACAAATCCCTGCTGTTTCACTCACATTTCGCTTGGTATGCAAATCAAGGCTAGCGGACAAACACAAGCACGATAAATATCGCCAGTATTCGCCGACTGTTTGTGTGTTCGCTTATGCTAACATCTGCTAACCAACCTGAAAAAATGAACAAGAGCGTTTGACATCTGTCGGGTTAACTGTGCGGCGTTGTTATTCCCACAGACTAGAGCTCAGCGACATTATCGTGCGATGTGATGTGAGATGAATGCTTAGGAAAGTCTCCTCACGTGGAGATAGACCGCTGCCGCGTTTTATAAAGAGGCGGACATCAGCAAGGCCTTGTTGAAGCCTCGGTCTGCAGTGCGAGCGCTCGGCCGCGTGTTGCGCTACTGACCTGGGCTGCCAGTCATTCCAGTTTCGCTGCAGTTTGTGGGCGCTGCTCAGCCGAGACCCGAGGGTTTTGCGGCTCATTACCTTCGAGAAGACAGCATGACCCGTCTAACACGGGAAGAGTCTGCAAACAAACCCTAATTTCACCGTTCAGTTTATGACCATGCACAGGGTTGAAATGCACTGTGTGTTTGAAACTGAGAGGCAGCGGCCTGACCCTCCCATCTATTTCTCTACTCTCTCCTTCGCTGTTCACACGGCGGCTTCTCCATCTGTCGGTGGATGGAAATAACTGCAGCTCTATTGTTATAAGTGGAATACATTTCCCATGGTTCCTAAACGCACAATGGCAGAAGTGTGGACTTACTTAAAATAACTCCAAAGTTGTTCGTTCACTTGAAGCTTAGCAAGTGAAGTGGCAAGTGCAGGTTAAGCTGTAGTTGCCTAGTGACAAGAAGATGACTGTGTATGAAATGGACAAAAACGGAGAAGAGCTTCAACCACAGAGATAAGAAAACCCTGCAACGTTAATTTTTGTTATGCTTACAACACAGTTTATATATAAAATAATGAAAAAAGTGTGGATATTGTTGTTGTTGTTGTTGTGTTGATTCTTGAAACCCCCTTTTACCTTTGTGAAAATAAACTTTCCAATTTGCACACACTTGCTTATTTCTTTCTTTCTTTCTTTCTTTCTTTCTTTCTTTCTTTCTTTCTTTCTTTCTTTCTTTCTTTCTTTCTTTCTTTCTTTCTTTCTTTCTTTTTATTTATTTATTTATTTATTTATTTATTTATTCATTCATTCATTCATTCATTCATTTATTTATTTATTTATGTGTTTGTTTTATTATTTTATAATTATTATTTTCCAGAAATAATTTGTTTCTCATGTCAATCTTTTTGTGTTTAAGAAGGTTTAGATATTTGTTAACTGAAAAAGACAAAAACACTAGATAAGAACCCCATTGCAGTGTGCAGCATGAATGCATATTCTGCAGATTTTCTGATCTTTTATCGTGTAGAGTTGGTGTCAACATTAACTGACTTATACAAAAGACTAATACAACAAGCATTTAATTTTATTTCTCAAGTCAACATACATTTTTGTCTTGGCAAACTTTTTTTAATCTAAGTTTAAATCAGATAATTAATATATAACATTAACACATTAATAAGAAGCAAATGTGTTTGGTATAGAGTTTGAGGCTATTATTTGAGGACAAACAGTGTTGTTTGTGTATGCATTCAGGGCATCCACATTGCTTTATTACACCAGAAGATGGTAGTAAGGAGCTAAAGCAGAATTCATCAGCCTAATTATATGTGTTCTCCTTCTTTTCTGTCATGTCTTGCAGAAGTATTCAGTAACACTCGGGCCATTGCACTAATTCCAGCAATAAGAAAGATATGGTCCATGGAGATATGGTTGACAAAGGCTTGCTGTGATGCTGTGATTTCACTCTATTTGTGGCTCCCTTTCCCACCTCAATGCATAGATTTGAAGTTGCTAAGCAACAATGTGCACAATAAACAATGTAGCAGTACACAGAGATGACAGCTGGTGACTTAAGGAGATTATCTGATCACAGTGTGTTATTGCACCCTTTGAGTTAACTATGACTGTTAATTAAGTCTATAACTACACTACAAACCCTTATTGGCCACATTTTTGTGTTTTGTGTAGGAAAAAAACCCTAAGCACAGTAGAAAGCATTTCCAATTTCATGGAAATTGCTCATTGGAGGTCAGCAGAGCTCTCAGGTCTCGTAATTAAAAATATGTACAGCTGTTCGATTGTCCTGCAACAGGAAGTGCTGAATGTCACAGCTGTAGCTAATGGTGCACCACCATCTGTGCTACACCTGAGGCATTACAAGCAATGTAGGAAAATCTAATAAAAGATAACCAAAGACATTTTTTTCTGTAATGAATCACCCCTCTTGAATGTAAACGAACAACAGGAACATATATATTTTTTGTGTATTTTACCAGTAAAATAGGGGGTGCTATGTTTCATCTCATGTCTCCACATCAGCTAGCTTTGAACTGACTCAAAATCAATACCAGACTCAAAAAGGATATTTTTAGCTAGCTGCTCAAACAGGTCGTGGGTACGCCCAATGATGGAAATGTCTGAACTACTTTCTCATTATTAGCTAAGTCAAATGTTTGGTGATCCTGGGAATGTGGCTCTATAAAGTTGGTTTTGAAGAACCATAATGCCAGTCATGTGTCCACATACACATTGTAAAGTTTCAGTAGCGACAATCGTATTTAAATACGAGAGTGAATCCCCTAAACTATCGTTTTGTGTGTGTATGGAAGAATTAAAGCAACCAAAGACTTATGTTTGGCTTTCTGAACTTAGCCTCTGTTATAAATTATTGGACAGCTGCTTCTAACAGCGTGCTCTCAAAGTGTTGTCATGTCTGCATATTATTAAGCATCTTTGAGCTTGTTGTTTGGGTTTGTAGAATTCAGTTCGGTTGTAGAATGCAGTTGTCACTTGAACTGGGTGTGTACAGATTAAAAGGTGAATTGACATCCAAATTTTGGTGTAGTGCGTACATGGCCACTATACAGTGAAATAGGCATGTAACTAAAAGCTTGAAAAGTCCTTGTCTGTATTGCATGCTAGATATTATTTGTCTAAACCTGGCAGGATGCAGCAACAGGACATACCAAACGACTCATCTTAGAGACCATATTTAGCTTCAGTCTCGTCTGGAGATCTTAAATGGATGCGTTCTTCAGTATAAGAATGAGTCATATCTCCACACTCTTGCTCTTACTCTAGCTGTTACAGGCTACAGCCCTCACAAAGATAACAGGAATTCTGGGCCTTCAATATCATGGGCTTTGTATGCCATGAGATAAAGCAGACACGCTATCAAATGCAAGACGGTGTCAGAGGAGACTAATGGAACTAAGCAATTAATGTAAACTGGGTGTTCAATAATTCTGCAGACAAGCTGGATGTCATGGTATTTCCAACAAATAATTACAAGATGAAATGTTTCCATTGATTTGAAGGTAAACCTGACTCTGGGCTTCTGGTTATTTTCTTACTTTTTTCTAGTGGCAAACATGTTGGTATTTCTGAAGCATTTATCTTTATCAATCAAGGTTGCTGATGTTTATGAGGAATCACATGTCCATTGTTTTTGATGTTTCTGCAACAATATGTATTAGATGGATGCTGTCCATCTGGTTATGTAAAACCATGTAAAAGTTCATAGAAATTAATTATCCTCTAACAGACATAATACTGACTTAGAACAGCAGTAAAATATTATTGATTTTAACTAACAAATTAAGTTACATTTTGCCAAATTAAATTATATCTGATTAATTTTTAATAATATAATAACTTAATTTTTTACATTAGACACCATGAATTTGTAGCTCTTTCTAATATTTTAAGAATTAAATTGTTATATAAGGTCTTTGGACAAATTTATTATGCCATTTGTGATATTAATATATTATATTTACCAAGGCTGCATTCATATTATTTATATATATATATATATCATATAGTAATATAATATATTTTCAAATGTAATTTATTCCTGTGATGGCAAAGCTAAGCAGCATTTACTCCAATCTTCAGTGCATGATCCTTGAGAAATCATTCATTTTGATTTGGTGCTTTAGAAAGTAAAATAAATAAATAAATAAATATAACAGCATTTGTTTGAGTATGTGAGCGGAGTGGAGTGGCAACAATTTCCCCTCCGCGCTCAGAGCATTTAATAATCACTCCGCTCCAGCTCCGCTCCGGGTTCACAATTTCCCGCTCCCGCTCCACTCCGCACTCAGTGATACCAGAAACACCGCTCCGCCTTCGCTCTGTGGCTAAAGTATTTTCCTACCACATGCCAAACCAATAACATGGATGTCAGCATTAATATAATAACTGTATTCTGCTGTGCAAATTTTGTTTGTGATGAAAATAACAGTACATTTTTATTTTATCTACAGATCAATGCATTTCTTACAGATTTCTGCTCATTCAAAATCAGATACAGATGAAGTAACACTGTAAGGTTACATTTGTTTGAATGTATTATTGCGAAAGCGATTGCGTGTGAATGTGCTGTAACTGTTTAAATCATGCTTCGACCCAAAAATATTCAGTAAAAGGAACAGACAAACTCCTTGAGAACTAACCTATAACTTCCAGCTCGGCTATTGTCCTCATTGTAACCTTCTGATTTGAGAGATCCATCTGTATCAAGCTATAGTTAAATATGTTTAACGTGAATACTTGCTAAATATGCAGTTATATTACAGGCCGTTGGCATGAATTGTACTTGTGATGGAGCGGTGGTGGAGCGCTCTTGGAGCGAGTGAAAACCACATCGCTCCGACTTTTAAAAAATCCGCTCCTTGCTCCTGTCAAAATCACACCGCTCCACTCCACGCTCCGCTCTCACTCCACTCCGCTCACATACTCTGTTTGAAACAGACATTTTTATAACATTATAAGTGTCTCTACTCTCAATCCTTGTTGAATAAAAGTATTATTTTATAAAAAAAAATCTTGCTGACTACAGACTTTTGAAGGACAGTGTAAGTAGTAAATTGTCCATCCAGGGAGCATTACATTGGGTTAATGACACAAAATTTTCTTCTCTCTTTCTCCCTTTCTTACAGAGCCTGATGTCAGTGTTTTGGACTTGACCAAGTAGGAAGAGTCCAACAAAAAGGCAGAGGCTGAGAGAGGCTCACACACCCTCTAATCTCCTCAACACTCTACACTGTCCTGCAGCACACATGATCACAAACACACACACACATACACACTCACACTCACACACACACATACTCCAGATCTCCTTCTCCTCTCTCTTGAACTAAACATGCTCTGTTGGGAATTATGTTTAGCCCTACTGATCACCGGCTTCTCAGTGTGGGCTCTGCCTTCAACTAACATCAAGATCACACAAGGTGAGTGCCACCATCCAAAGACAAGGATAGAGCACAGACACTGTTAATATGCTTTAAATTGCTTTTTTACATGGCGATTAGACAATATCTCTCTCTTTAGCTCTTGCACGGCTAAAACTAAATTGAAAGCAGGCTGATGCTGTGAAAAGGAAACAATGACGATATGTTTTGAAATCAGCTAGATACTTTCCAGATGATGTTTTAAAAAACATAATGCTATATTTTTGTGGTGTTTGTAAGTGTTTGGCCTATTATGTGCTCATACTGTACCGAACTGCTAAATTACAATGGATTTATCACTACCGGTTCTTCTAGCACTGCCCCTGCAACTGTCAGACTCAAACCATCCTGTGACATGTCCGCTCTTCTGGACTGAATTTGAGGGTTACTGTTACCGCTTCTTCCCCTTGAACCGCACGTGGGCTGAGGCAGATCTATACTGTGCCGAGTTCTCAAACGGACACAAATCTGCCAAACTCACCTCCATCCACAGGTTTGACTCCCCACCGACAATGTTGAGATGCCACAATTTGTCTTCCAGCACAGGATTTTGCTGGACCTTCTATTAAAATATATACTTTCTCATGACTTTTTTTCATAGCTGGGAAGAAAATGTGTTTGTCTATGATCTTGTGAACAGCCGTGTACCAGGAATTCCAACAGATATTTGGATCGGCCTTCATGATAGAAGACAGGTAAACAGGATAACATAAAGAGCGAGCATGTAGTGCGTGAATGATTTACTGATGTTTATCTACTAGGATGTATTTTGAAGCAGTCATGAATTTTATTACCCATTCATCGAAAAAAGATGCCACGCACAGTATGTAAAACCACCCACTATTACTCCCATGAATGGAAATGATGGTTTCTCTGAGTGACGTTTAATAATTTCCAGACTGTGTTGAATCAACACTTTGGTCTAGTACCAGGTTGAGGAAGATAGTTTATGGATGAAATTGCAACAAACCCAATATCTGTTAACTGAAAATTTCTCTGAGATCCTGGATCAAATGATCCAAAAAGCTCAGAAGCTGTAAACCCATGCCTGGCAGGAAGATTTTAGTTATCACTTCAGGGTCAAAGGTCAAGGAGCAAGCAAATGTCCATCACTTTTGCTTGATCCTTGTCCTTTGACCCTGAAGTGATAACTAAAATCTTCCTGCCAGGAATGTTGTTAATCCAAGTTTTTCGGCAGGAGGGCACTATGGAATGGACAGATGGGTCACCCTATGAGTACAGTTACTGGGATGGAAATCAACCAGATGATGGCATCCATCGCATCCCTGAGGAGGAGGACTGTGTGGAGATCTGGTACAGACAAAACAGTGGTGCGTGTAATTAATCATAAAACAGCAATTCATTTACTTGATTTAGTGCATATTAAGAAACAATCATTCAAAAGACATTCAAAAGAAGTCTTTTGTGCTCACCAATGCTGCAATTTGTATCAATATTTACACTTATGCATTTAGCAGACGCTTTTATCCAAAGCACCTACAGTACATTCAGGCTACAGATTATTTTACCAGTATGTGTGCTCTCCTGGAAATCAAACCCACATCCTTTTGTGCTGCTAAAGCAATGCTCTGTCACTTAGCCACAGGAACATGCATAAACATATAGCAAAAAGTGTAATATTGCTAAATATTATTACATTTTAAAATAACTAACTCCACAGCCATTGCTTCAGTGTCAGATGATCCTTCAGAAATCATTCTTATAAGTTGATTTGGTGCTCGAATAACATTTCCTATTATTATCAATTATGAAAACAGTCGTGCTGCAAAATATTTTTGTGGAACCAATAATAAGAGATGTATATTTGATTGACAGCCCCACAAATTATTTAACATAACTAGGACAGGACAAAATGACAAACTGTTTGCATCTTTCCATCTTTTGCAGCACTGAGGTCTTGGAACGACAACAGTTGTGATAAGGCATTTCCATTCGTCTGCAAGATTCCTACACTGGAAACCTAACTTCAGATCCAAGATTGTTTATCCAATTCTTTACGATCAACAATTAAATCACAACATCACTCAATCACAGTGCAGCAACAAGATGTCTGCTCATCTCCATCCTGCAGTGATGAAGGGCTCTTTCCAGCCTGCTATGGGCATTCATTTGCATTTCTTTCTACGTCCTCCCATCACTGTTATTATAGTGCTGTTTTCTTGGTCCTTTGGGGCCATTAATAAAACATACATTCCTGTTCCAGAAATGAACCCTTTTGTAAATCAGAAGTGCTGTTGATAATATTATACATTAAAGTTGGTGATATTATGGCGAATTACAGTTAGAGACCACCAGTGGTGTCCACATGCACACACACATTCTTGCGGTTTACGGGGACTCTCCATAAGTGTAATGTTTTTTATACTGTACAAACTGTATTTTCTATCCACTTACCCTAAGTCTACACCTAAACCTACCACTTACAGAAAATTAATTAAAAAAAAACACTATTTAGTGTGTTTTTTTTTAAGCCATCTGGATTACAGGTACAGGTACATATATATATATATATATATATATATATATATATATATATATATATATATATATATATATATACATATATATATATATATATATATATATATATATATATATATATATATATATATATATATATATATATATACATATATACATATATATATATATATATATATACATATGTATATATATATATATATATATATATATATATATATATATATATATATATATATATATATATATATATATATATATACATATATATATATATATATATATTTATATATATATATATATATATATATATATATATATATTTCAGTGTAGATTGTGAGCTGCAGTATATGGCTAAACTGAACTAGAATGAAACACTTTGTTTGTGACATTATATCTTAAATATGGTACTTTTGCTGGAGACCCCGGAATTTGAAGGAGTCAGAAAATGTCTCTTATTTTTGATAGAAATTATATTTTTAATTTCTTACAGACCTTGAGACAGGACTGTGTGTCCATATAATGACTACTGAGTCTTGATCTGGAACCCCAAACACTGTCAGTTTTGGTCTGTGCACATTTATCTGTCAGTGACCTAGAAGGTGAGATTCTCAGAGAGAAGGCATTTAAAAGACAGAAAGAGCTTAACCTCCGGCAGATGACCTTTTCTGCTTTTCTCTCTAGTTCATGTGCTGTGCCAATTAGTGACCAAAATGGCTGTTCTTATCCACACAAGTTTTCCACCAAAAATGTTAAAAACGGGTGTCTTTTCAGTTTATTAACTGATCTGGATTTTCAAGGATGTTGTATTGGAAACTGAATTGGAATGACAAGAGGAGGAATTTACTACATTACACTTAAAATAAATTGTCATAATTATCAGTAATTATGCTTATTTATTTAGAACACACCTCGATATTTAAAAAAAGTTAGGGGCAAAATATAAATATTTAGAAAATATTATTAATAACATTTAGAAAATATTCCATTGTTTACCTATGCTTTTCTATGTACTAGATGGATGTCTTTGTGCCTGACCCAGGACTCATGTGGACATTAGCGGTTAAGCTGTTCCCCTGTTGATGAAGAGAGTAATTAATTGACCCTCTTGTAACTCTCAGAGTAATTATCTCCCTCTTAAAGCCTGCAGAGGGAACATTTTTACACAAACAAGCCTTTTTTTGGGATTTAATTAGTGCATTGCCAGGGTCATCATCACTGAAATTACAAAAAGGTTTAAACAAATATTTAAAATGTAAAACAGTTCACTCATTTTTTTTTAATGATCCAATGTTACTGATGTCTAATCTGCACCAAAGCGCAGCGGGTATATGAAATATAAAGGTATAAGTAAAAAGCATACTAAAACCAAGCCAAGTAATAAACATCACTTTAATGCATTATGAAACAACCAAACTACACCTTCCTCACTTAATACAATTCTCTGATTGATTCACACATCCGTGAAAGAGACCTTTAAAGGGATTCTGCTGATCATAGGTCTGCTTCATTTCTCCACACACTTAATAAACCATTATATGGACAGCATCAGCGGGAAAGATATATTCAAGTTTCAAAGCAGACAGGGAGATGGTGGACTAAACATTTCTGTTCAAAACAGTCACCATTGAAACTAAATACTTTGTGTCAATGAGGTCATTTCAACAGCTTTTTAAAAAAATAATTATTTAATGATTTATCTATATTCTTATTCTATCAATTTCTTTTTTTTATCGATATTTTAACATGCTTTGTTCAAGTCTCTCTACACTATTTAAGTTATAATATATACATATATTTAAGAGATAATTATAGCTATTATTATATGCATTTTTTATCTAAATAAATAAATACATACATATCTTCACTGGCACAGTGTCATTATTATTATGTGTTAATATTACCACTCTAATCATTTGTAATCATCTACATTAACATTGACGTTGGTGGGAAACACACAATTGACCTGAAACAAACACGAATCTCACGCAGGTCACACAGAAGATAGATTAAGAAAACAGATACAGTAATGTTTCTGATTGCATACTGATTCTATGCTAAGTGTCCTCTTTATCCTTACATACTTCATAGACTGAATGAGAAAGAGTTAAGACAAAATACAGCTCCACGTTATTGATAATACAGTACATGAACTGAACTTGGCAAAAGCGTGCAAGGTAACAGAGCAACGAGAAATGCATGTATTTGCAACTTCTTGCTTCTTGGCATGGCGTTATATTGCCCAAGCTGTGAAAGAATGTTCACTGTTGTGAAGACACTAACATTAATGCATTTAGAAGCTGATAGACCTAGAATCCTTAAGAGGCCATACATTATTATTATTTTTTCTGGAGTCTTTTGACTTAATTTTCTTGTGATCCCAAATAACCACATATCTGCATTTATTTGCAAATTTGTAAACAGTAATATTGTGAAATGTTAGTACAATTAAAGCCTCTATTTGAATATAATTTAAAATGTAATTTATTCCTGTTATTGCAAAGAGAAATCCTCAGCTGCCATTACTCCAGATTTTAGTGCCACATGATCCTTTAGAAATTGTTCTAATAGGCTTCTTATTTTATTTTTGTGTAAACTGTGATACATTTTCATTCCCGCCAGGAATACTTTGAAGAATGGAAATCAAAAACAGAAATAAATTAAATATGAATACATGTATTTTGATTAACCGAATGCATCCTTGCTAAACATTTCTTACAAAAAAAAACCCTTCCTGACTCATGTGAAAGATGACATGAGAAATAGTGAGAAACATATAGAAAAGTGAAAGTCCAGATCACAAGAATTTTTTTTTTGTTGGTATATTCAGAACAAGTCAATGTTATGACAAAATAACACAAAAATATAATGCGCCATGGTTAATACTCCACCCCAAAATTACAATTATGTCATTAATCACTTACCCTCATGTCTTTCTTAACCCATAAAAGCTTTGTTCCTCTTCAGAACACAATTTAAGATATTTTGGATGAAAACCGGGAGGCTTGTGACTGTCCCATAGACTGCCAAGTAAGTTACACTGTCAAAGTCCAGAAAAGTATGAAAAGCATCATCACCGTATTATCTTCTGTCAGCCACGTTACAAGGATACATTTTCTACATGTATGTAAACTGTGATTTTAAAGAAAACAGCACATCCTTGTGGCGTGGTTGATACAGAAGAGCGTACACTGCCTGTGTTCAGCTCATATTCTCCAAAATGGTGCCACGGTGATGCGTACAGACATACTGTACAGGAGACGAATTGTTGAATAAAGTCATTATTTTTGTTTTATTCACGTACAAAATGTATTCTCGTCACTTCATAACATTACGGTTGAACCACTGATGGCAGATGGACACTTCTGAGGATGCTTTTCTGGACCTTGACAGGGTAATTCACTTTGCAGTCTATGGGACAGTCACAAGCCTTCCGGTTTTCATCCAAAATATCTTAAATGGTAAATTTTCATTTTGGGGTGGAGTATCCCTTTAAGAGCCATGGCTCTTAGGGTTTCTGACTTCAGCTGTTGTAAGTGCAAACATTTACCAAACACACACTAACAAACACTTAAACACAATCACAGATCAGTGTGTGCATGGAGAACAGCTATACAGGTCACACAACACAACCAAACCAAGCTTTGGTGTAAAATCGTACTTTAAGCATTCAAACTGTGCAATAAAAATGACCAACTGTGTTGCCACAGACTTCCAAAGAACTGCAATCATATTGAAGTCTGAAAAAAGAAGCAATATGATTATTTAAACACTGCAGACCAAACCAGTGGTTATGTGCGGTCTCAACTGTCTGAGCCACACAGCTGCTCTTCCTCTCAACACCTGAGCAGCCTGAACGCAGCTGAGAATCAGATGATGAGATTATTGAGCTCCCATGTAAGATAGTATCAATGTGATAAAAAGAAAACATGGACAGCAGGTTTCTGTTAGTCATCATAAATGTTTTTTCTATGGTCTACATCTCCCCACTATAATAATGATAAAGGGAGAGTAAACACAAATAACACCAAGACAGAGCCCACTATTCAGTCGAGAATAGATCTATGAGTTTATGTTTCAAACCATTACAAATTACACACAGAAATGTCGGGACACTCCCAGGTTTTTGTGTTTAAATTTTTAGGTCTTTTCCATAGATCTCTATCCCACCTGCAGTGACTGTCCTGTGTTAGTATTATGTGACCTCGAGAGAAGCCGGAGAGACGCGGTCACACTCGGCACGGGTGCGCAGGCTGTGCCACTGTTCCACTGGAGTGCGCTGGGAGCCCAGGAGCCTGCGCCAGTGCCTGGATTCCTGCGGGCCGCTGGAGAACTGGCCAATCACAATGCGACCAACAAAATCGTTGCTACTCTTCATGTTATGCCCGTAAACTAAGAAGGAAAAAAAATAAAAATTAATGTTTAAACCTGTCAGATTTTTCTTAAAAGCTGCTTTTAATTCATTGCATAATTGATGAACTTTACACAGCTATTGAACTGAATTTTATCAACAATGAACTGATTTAAACTGAATAATGACTTTTTACTACAATCTTTTTCAAACTGCTGTACAGCAGAATTGCATTCAGTTTGCATCACAGCTTTGAAACAATCTATATTTTATAAAGTGCTATATTAATAAAAGGTACTGACTAACATCTGCTTGGAGTTTCCATATTGAGAATTGTGCTTTTCCATTCAATGTTTGAAAAAGCTCTACACACAAATCAGCTAAAACTAATAACATAAAAACATGAAATAAAAATAAACATCAGCTGAAATAAAATATAATATAAAAAAAAATTAAAAGATTTTTCACTTCCATTTAGTATAAGTTGAAGTAAATAAACTAAATAAATGACTTAAATAGCTAAATCTAAAAATTAAAACTATAAAAAACTACTTTAAAAAACTATTATATATATATATATAATATAAATGACTAAAACACACACAACTAAAATTAAAATAAAAATTAAATCTAATTCAAAATATTAACAAATTATTATAGTAAATCAATGATACAATGACAGTGACACAAACGTGTCGTTTTATTTATTTGGCTTGTCACTCATCTTTTCTGTCAATTCGTTTTTCTCTGTCTCAGTCCAATTTTGTTAACGGAGTAGGGTCGGAGAAAGAGGCACTGTTAATTTCATCATAAACAAGACTGAAGACTTTTCTTCTCTGTGTTTGTGCACAAATAACACTGTCACTAAGCCCAGATGTGGCAGTGAGTGATGCAGCCGCACTCCAGACGAGGATCTCACAGCATCATGACTCCAGCTTCAGTCCAGAGCTGGTGATATACCGTCACCAAGCAACATCAGCTCTTGAGAAGAGGTTTATCCTATACTGCACGCCAAGGACTCCTTCAAGTTTACAGCTAAAGCTGTTATTAAAGCCTACATGAGCAGCTACACTTTTTCCTCATCACTATATGAATTCAAGGTGTGAGTTAAACCACATAAAAATTATAGGAGACAATCTTATTTATAGTGGAGATCTACTTTGAGAACCTTCATGTTGGATCAGTAGATGTTCTTTTGAGTTACAAAAAATGTGAATTTTTAGGATCATTATCATTATTAGGATCAATATTTTAATTAGCAAGGATGTGTTAAATTGATAAAAAGTGAGAGTAAAGAAAACATATTATTAGAATATATATTATTAGAATTCTTTTTTATTTTGAATAAATGCAGTTCTTTTTAACCTTTTATTCATAAAATATATTTGACAGCAGAACTGTTTCCAACACTCATAATAAATCAGAATATTAGAATGATTTCTAAATGATCATGTGATAGACTGGATGTTACATGTGACACTGAAAACTGGAGTAATGATACTGAAAATTCAGCTTTGCATCACAGGAATAAATTATTTTTTATATTCAAATATAAAATTTTAAGTTGTAATAATATTTCACAATATAACAGTTTTTCTGTATTTTTGATCAAATAAATGCAGGCTTGATGAGCAGAAGCAACTTCTTTCAAAAACATAAAAAATACTAATGTTTCCAAACTTTTGGTCTGTACCATATATATATATAATTATTTTTATATATATAATTGTATATAATTTTATGGTTTTATGTTTCATTAACTATAATAACCCTGGCTTTTGCATCCTTTTTGAAGTTTAAAAGCTCCAGTCACTTTTCACTGTAACTGCACTGAAATGAGCAATCAGCATGTTATCCAAAATGTATCCAAAGTCAGTTGTGTTTGGAAAAGCATGAGGGTTAATAAATTACAATTTTTATTTTTGACCTTCATTTTACCATTTCTGACCAGTCCTTCAAAGAGGAATAATGGGATCATTCCCATGTCAATAATAATCCTATATTTCTTATAAAAGAGATTGTTAAACCTGATTTATTTGTCTTCAAGCTTTGCAAAATATATGTAAGTTTAAAGACCAACACTGAGCTGTTTGGATGGTTGACATCATCAGTTGAAAGCAAAAGAACAGGCGTGGTGCATGTTTGGCAGAGACACATGCACTGGACTCACTATGTTGAGCTGATGACATCACCAGCTATGTCACATTCAACAGTCCTGAGGGAACTCTGCTGCTCTAGGCTCGTTCATATTTGATAAAACCACAATTGTGAGGTACACATCATTACTGCTCATTTAGAAATGGAAATATGAGGCTAAGGAAAAAAGGCATCAAGGGTTATCTAATAATGCATTATTATCTCTTTCTCCAAATGTGCATTCATGTATCAAAGGAAGCATATTAGAAAAGTAAAGTTCACGAGTTCACGATGCTGATAAACCGTCATATATAGGTAAGTAAGCTGTATTTATACCTACTGGTGTTGATTGACTTGAGAGCCCTCCACTTGTGTAAATGATCACAATTATAATTAATCCTCCCCGCAGACTTTGTTAAAGGTCCCGTTCTTCATGATCACATGTTTTAAACTTTAGTTAGTGTGTAATGTTGTTGTTAGAGTATAAATAATATCTGTAAAACTCTTAAGCTCAAAGTTCAATGCCAAGCGAGATATTTTATTTAACAGAATTCACCTAAAAAAAACGACCTGTTTGGACTAAATCCCTCTAGTTCCTGCAGGAATGACGTAGTTCCTGCAGGAATGACGTCAGTTTTTTAACTAACCTCTGCCCACATCAATACACAATAAAGGGGGCGTGGTATTGTTGCGCACCGACGGAGAAGAGGAAGAGCTGCATTTGTGTTTGTCGCCATGTCATCGAAACGCTGTTATTTTCATCTCTGAGTCCAATCACCTTTGTTTGGGCTTCCCAGGGACACTGTACTTGGAGATTAATGGTTACAATTTATGTTTAATTCGGTTCCCGAAAATTATAATCCACATGTTAAACTATGCGCAGCACATTTTGCTGAGGACAGCTTCCTCAATCTCAATCAGTTTAATGCCGGATTCACACAAAGATTATTCCTGAAAGATGGAGCAGTTCCCTCTTTGTCTGGAGAAGGCGTTATTTATGGATCACAAATGGTAAGTATATTTTATTATTTAACTTGGTGCGTTTAACAGTTTCTGTAACTTATTACACAAAGGGCAACGCTGTTTAGCTTTGTTAAATAGATGTTAGGGCTGTACAAAAAAATCTAATGCGATTTTCATGCGCATCTCGTCAGTGATTATAAGTACATCTCCAGCAGTTTTCAAAACAAATCCTGCCACTTGCTTCTCAAAGCTAGTCCAATCGCGTTTCCGGGAGGGCAGCGCGCTCAGCTGCTGTCGAATCACAACACAGGAACCACTGACACAATCAGAACTCGCTATGTATTTCTGAAGGAGGGACTTTATAGAACAAGGAAGTCATCAGCCCGTTTTTATGACAGGGAAAACAGCGGTATACAAATTGTGTGAAAAATACTGTTTTTTTACACACGAAACATGAACACATGTTATATTGCACACTGTAAACACAATCAAAGCTTCAAAAAAGCATGGAAAACGGGTCCTTTAATAAATCAGCATTTAATGGGAAATCTCCTGCTAAAGATTACATTACTGAATTATGCTGAAATGCAAACCTGGATGTTTGCAAAAGCCAGAGATTGCTAATAATGTGGATGAAGAACCAAGCGGGAGTTCCCTGGAGGAACAGCTTCGTGGAGAACAGTCACAGCAACAGCAGAACACTGTTGAGAGCATCCCTGAGGATCAACATCAAGTGGGTGAGATGACTGGAGTTGACCCTTCGGCAGCTGTTCCCAGCTGAATGGAACAGTCCAAGTGATGGAAACCAGGATCTGAGTGAAACCGCTTGAGTCAGACAGTGTCACCATCAAGGACAGAAGGAGACGAAGCAAAGAAGCAAAGAGCTGGATCAGAACATTAAGTTGGAGAACTAGGCCCTGGTTAACATCGCATAGGCCATCATCAAGCACAACACACCTGAGCATGCAGCAGTTGTACACATTGCAGGCAAGATGAAGGAAACTCCAAAGAAGGCAAGAAAAGAACTGCTGTGGAAGAGAAGTCTTCAGCAGAAGGTCGGCCAACATCGCAGGACGGGCTTATTGTGCTTGAGTCTGCAAACAACATTGCCATCGTCTGCCTTTGCAAATACATTGAGCAAGGTAGTGACATCCTCATGAACATCCGGAAGAAGAACGAAGCCAGCAAAACCAAATTACTCCCTGATGAAGACGTTGAATGAGATCCACAAACACTATGGTCTTCTCAGGCAAGAGGATCACCCAGAGAGCACCATAGATGTGTCAGGAACATGAATAGAGAGAACTCAAACGCAGAGGATATGTGCAACAGTTTATTAGGTACAACAGAAAATCCGTAAAAACGTGTGGTGAAACACACATGAGCCAAAAACTGGTGTAACAACTCCAGAGCTGTCTGTACATTCACCTGTGGACACAGGATATGGAGACCACCTCTGGTGCAATGACCAATGGGATGTGGAAAAACGAGATGGGCACATGGCCAATGAAAGACTTTTCGTCTAGACGTCCTGAGCACAACAGGGGAAAAGGTGAGTAAACACAAAATCTACTGACAACAAGGGACAGACACATCAGGGAATATAAGGGAAAATGGGAAGAAGCGACAGGTGAGGGCAATCAGCTCGTGATCTGCACACACCAGCGCCGATGTATCAGCGCTGTTTGCCCAGGTCACAAGCTGCAGAAAATGACAGGACACAGATAACAGGGAAGCCGATGAAGCACCCCGAACCGTGACAAGATGAAGGCCGAGCACTGAGAGAGAATATCGAGCGAGATCATATCGAGTGTGTGATGGAGAAGGCTCTCCATGGCAAGTTCTTATATCTGAATGAAAATATAATAAAATATCTGAAATATCTGAATGAGCCATTTGTAAACAAGGAAGCTAGTCTACCTTGGCTCTAAGGTCTGGCATTAAACAACAAACACAAAGCAGATCATGCACTTAACACCAAGTACCACCAACGTAAGATCCTGAACATACAGGTCAATAATAGTAGATGTCGAATATGTTGAGCAACAGTGGAAACAGTCAGTCACATCATTTCCGGTTGCTTCACACTTGGTCACAGACACTATAAGGAGCAACATAACAAGGAACGGGACAAGGGTGTGTTTACCCACCATTAGTGCCAACTGGCAGGACATCATTGCCCACAACAAGAAGGACAAGATGTGTCTGATCATCAATGTCGCAATACCAATGGACCACAATGTAGTGGAGAAAGAAAACAACAATCTCATAAAGTATAAGATCCTGGGATTCAACATCAGCAGTTCCTGGAACACAAGAACTCAGATAGTGCCAGTTGTGTTTGGAGCCCTTGGATGCATTAAAAAAGGTTTCCACCCATATGTGGACCATATCCCAGGGAAGCCAAGTGCCGTCAAAGCACAGAAGATCATGCTTTGTGGGACAGCACATATCCTATGCAAAGTAACTCCCGAGGACTTGGGTCCCGGATGGTGAGTGAGAGATTATAATTAAAATATTAATTCAGTGTTTAAAGGGGTCATGAATTGAGAAATCAACTTTTACTTGACCTTTTGATATATCAGTGATCATTATACTAAAACAATATCCTGTACGTTTTTAGAACTGAAAACGTCCTTGCTACAGAAATAAAAGCTTATTGACACCAGGCCCAGCGAACGCCAGATCCTGGAATGTGCCTAGTTTTGATGGAATAGATAGGTTAAACAACGCCTCCTAATTCTGATCCTAATTCTGATTCGCCCACTGATTCAGACATGACATAGTAGGGAAATAACGTCAGTGGCACTCAACCAGAGAAACCAAGCAATAAGCATGCCGTTGAAGATTCTGCTTGTGGAAGAACACAGTCACTGCATAACCTTCCTTCTGATTCAAATATTAGGAATGTGTGGTTGAAATTTATTTTTAATGAAGTTACAGTTCACGTTAGTGAAACATTGCGCATTTGTTCATGTCATTTCACCGCCAATTCCTTTGTAAACAAGACACAGGTTGACACTGGATTTGCAGAGACTGAGATAAAAAGCAATGGTGTGCTGTCTATATTGGATCCGACAGGAATGGTGCAGCACACTTCTGTGTATAAAACAACAAATTGTCTCAATTGCTTTGTTAGACATCACTTGATATGTCCTGATTATGTGTAGATGTCTAATCAAAGTCACAAAAGGCTCCAATTATGAAGTTAGTTTGTAGTTAGTTTACTATGCAAAACATTACTCAATCATAGTAATGGGTGTTTACTTCCAAGTCTTCAAATCAGCACGCACAAAAAAAAAAAAAAAAGCTGAGCCTTTTTTGAGCCCGCCTCAAAGCCAGGGTATAAAATTATTATTACTTATTGATTTTGGTGTTTTTTAATTTAAAAATCATGCAAACGGCATAAGTGGACTTCAGACAACAGTTTAAATATTTAAAAAAATGTCACTTCATGACCCCTTTAAACTTAATAATACAATTTAATAATACATTTTTTTAATAAAAATGTTAACTAAATATATAATTTCATTATTTTAAACCCTTGGATGTTTGTGTAATGTTTTAATAATATTATTACTAATAATTAAAATAACTGATGTATAGTCTTTATTATGATTATTATTTCTTTTCTATTATTAGAATGGTAACTAAACTAAAATCTGATTACCTTATTCTACAACATTAAATGTTTGTATAATATGCAGTATACTCATGCTAATTGATTTATGCTGTTTAGGTGCTTTAACAAAACATCTGTGTAAACTCATAATGAACTATGTGGAAGAGTTCAAAAGTCTCAGACCAATGGGTGAAAGCACTCCACCTATAATTATGGGTACTGGGCACAACTTTGACCACTTCCAGTCTTCATAGTTGCCTGATGGGATTTCATGTTGAATGGAGCCAGAAGATCCGTTTCCCTTCACTGCTTATGGTTATTATTTGGACATAACACCATCATTAAATTCCCATTACTTGCTCTGTCAGAGGTGATCTTTCAGTTAAAATGATACTTCTGAAAAATGACACTAAGAAATGTAAAGAAATAAATGAAAAAGAACTAGTAAAAAGAATGAGCTAAAGAGGAGAAATGGATTCAAAAAGAGAGAGAGAGAGAGTCTCATCAAACAGACCAGGAGTGAGAGACAGAGGGCCAGCAGGGGTGGGATTGCAGGCAGTGTTTGACTGCAGGTCTTTTGTAGTCTGAAGCATCAGAGAGAAGCGGTGGGCAGGCAGCCCTGGATGGTATGACTGGAAGATACACATGTGCTTACTGCTCTGTATTGTCTCAAAGGTTAGGTTATGAGCCCAGGCCACCATCAGCCCTATGCAATCACAGTGCATGGCTGCACCTGGGTGAGGATTGCAAATGTTAAATGTCAGTGTGTACCAGTGCATAAAATCTCAGCATGAACAACCATCCGTGTCAACTTCTGACTGGCAGCATCTGTAATTGAATAAATCCTATCAGAATTTAAATGAACCATTAATGTGGTGCCCTATGGAAGCCATTTGTCATAAAATAGATTACACTAATTGTGAAGAATTGCTACATTTCAACTGGTTAAAAATGGGACTGTTTTATCCTGGAGATGTGGCTTTCCAACTTTACTGTATTAGGTATACAACAAGACCATTTCAACTGTTGTGAATAGGGCTGTGAATTTGGATTAATGGATTAATTCAGTGTCATTCAGTATTTTACAGTTCCAAATTTAGGTGTTGATACTATTTTTTTGAAAGAAGTCTCTTATGCTCACCAAGGCTACATTTATTTAAGCAAAAGTACAGTACAAACGTATTGTGAAATATGATTACAAATTACTTTATTACCTGGTTATCTGGATGATCTACGACTGTCTTTCTGTTTTGTGATGGTTGTGCATGTGTATCTTGTTTGTTCTGAACAGTTAAACTGAGAACTGTTCTTCAGAAAAATCCTTCAGGTCCTGCAGATTCTTCAGTTTTCCAGCTTCTTTTGCATATTTGGACCCTTTCCAGCAGTGACTGTATGATTTTGAGATATATCTTTTCACACTGAGGACAACTTAGGCACTCAAACACAACTATTAAAAAAGGTTCAAATGTTCACTGATGCTCCACAAGGAAACAAGATGCATTAAGAGCTGGGGGGTGAAAACTTTTGAACATGATGAAGATGTCTAAATTTTTCTTATTTCGTTGAAATACATTTTTTTCCATTTAGTTCTGCCCTTCGTAAGCAACAGAAGATACTTGTATGTTTCCTGAAACACAAATTAAAGGGGGGGTGAAATGCTCGTTTTCACTCAATATCCTGTTAATCTTAAGTACCTATAGAGTAGTACTGCATCCTTCATAACTCCAAAAAGTCTTTAGTTTTATTATATTCATAAGAGAAAGATAGTCTGTACCGATTTTTCCCAGAAAAACACAACTGGCTGGAGGCGTGACGTATGGGCGGAGCTAAAGAATCACGAGCGCGAATAGGCTTTTGCGTTGAGAGCGTTTGGAAGCTGTGACATTACCGTGAGAAAAAAAAAATCCAAAACAAACCATGGCTAACAGTCAGATTCGGCGTATATTTATGATCCAGAATCAGATCCAGAGGCTGAAATTTAACAAGAGCAGCATCAGCAACGACGTCTCTATGTGGTATGTACTGAAACTGTATATATTTGCTTAGCGCTTTTGGAAAATGACTAAGTTCCACTTTGTCGTCTTTTTTTTTTTTAAGCTGTACATGTGGAAAGTGCAGTTTGATAACAACATCGCATGTTGTTTACTTGATGTGCTTACACGCCGATAGCTAAGTTAACAACACAGAGATATTTGAAGCAGTTTTACTCACCGCATGCGGTTCCAACACACGATCGTGACCCTTTTTCGTTGGGACTGCATTATCCTTAAGAAATAAACGATGTGCAAATCCGGCGTCAAACTGGGCCTTGTTTGTAAAACAAGCATCTTCGAAATGCAGGGAACAAACACAAACACTTGCACAACTCCGTTGATGCTCTGTAAAAATAAACTCCATCCACTGGTCCCTTAATACTGTTTTTTTTTTTTTTGGTAATCTGTGCAGGGTTGTCTTGCCCTGGCAACCAAAAACACACTCCTTTTGTGACATTTCATGCTCTCAATGCTCTGCTCTACGGGAGCGCGCGCTCTTCCGGCAGAAGTGCCCCAGGACCCATATAAGGAAATTCCGCTCCATCTAACGTCACACAGAGCCATACTCGAAAAAAAAACTGTCCGAAACTTGTGACAAACCGGAAGGAGTATTTTTGGAACAGGAATACTCATTCAAACGGACAACTTAATTTTTGAAACTTTGTCTATGTTTAGCATGGGAATCCAACTCTTTAACAGTGTAAAAAACTCAGTATGCATGAAATAGCATTTCACCCCCCCTTTAAGTACAATTTACTTTGATCTTCAAATTCCAAAAGTATTTACCCCCCAGCTCTTAATGCATCTTGTTTCCTTCTGGAGCATCAGTGAACATTTGAACCTTTTTAAATAGTTGTGTTTGAGTCCCTCAGTTGTCCTGTGTAAAAAAATAGATCTCAAAATCATACAGTCAATGCTGGAAAGCTTTCAAATATGCAAAAGAAGCTGGAAAACTGAAGAATCTGCAGGACCTGAAGGATTTTTCTGAAGAACAGTTCTCAGTTTAACTGTTCAGAACGAACAAGGGACTCATGCACAACCATCACAAAACAGAAAGACAGTCGTAGATCATCAGGTAACCATACACAGTACTAAGAACCAAGGGTTTCCAAACTTTTGAATGTGGTTATTTTAATATTTTCAGCATTTTTTTTGTGTTCTGGACTAAATGTAAACATATATTATGTACAATATCTTACTCAGGACAGTACTAAATAAAAAATAACATAGATTTAGTATGATCTCTCTTATTTTGTTAAAATTACTCACATAAAGACATTGCTCACATTTTTCATTGTGTAGAGATCTGTATCTATGTATTTGTGTGTACATATTCCTGTGAACATGTTCAAAACAATACCTGTGAACACAAGACTGACTTCACACAGTTCCTCTTGAGGTACACGGAAGCTAAATGACTCGTTGTAGCAGGGGTCAATGGTGCCCCTCATACAGGATGTTTTCTTAGTCTTCATCAACTTCAGACCTGTCACCAACTGCACCTTAACGAAAGGATCTGGATAAAGAGAAGAAACAGCTGGGTTAAAGTTAACATCAATTGCTTTCTGAAACAAATTTGTTTTTGTAACATAGCATATTTCTCAGTGAAACAGGACTCTCTGTGGGGGAAAATCTAGGCAGGACTTGATTTTATTAATCAGGAACTGATTAAAACATGAAAGTGTGCATTTCATACCAAAACGGAGCAAGATCAATAGTGAATTTGCTAAAACAAAGACTAAATATCTATTTGACTATTGGTTAACTTTATCACGTGTAGCCAAACCGATGTCAGCTGCAGAGACAAAGCAAGTTATTCCATCACAAAGACAATGACTTTGCATTCTTCTGCATATATGTCTGTGGTCATTGAAGCTCTGATATAAGTTCTCTGAAAATTTAGAGAGTGGAATGAGGAAAACACCCTGAAACACATTTACCTGAACCTTGGCACATGTCCGTCTGAAGCAGCTGCTTTGCTCGGATGATGTCCACATTTAACCTGCCAGCACTGGGCAGGTAGTTTAAGGACAGAAGAAGCTCACCAAGCTCAACCTCATTCTGAAAACCAACACGTTGAGAAAATGTCAGTAAATTAACACGTTGTGCATGTGTTTAAGTGTCAAAGACAGGAATTAAAGCTGTAATTTCAGAGTAATCTACAATGAAAGCATTTGTACATGAAAAAGTAATAGTTTCCTGACAAATACTTCAGGTTAATATTATTTGGAGTGAATTATAATAGTATTATAGTATTATAGTATTTGTCAGTGAATGACAAATTAATTGTGTGCAATGATATGTTACACTAATCAAAGGTGATAGTAAAAACCTGTATGTTGTCTTATAAATCTATACTTTTCATAATTTCAAATAAGTGCATTTACACAACAATAACATTTTTTACTTTCATCAACGAATCCTGAAAAAGAAATCATTACATTTAATAAAAACATATTAAAGCAAGACATTCTAAAGTATGGCTGCAATTATTTCACATTTGACTAAATAACTTAATTTAGCTTTATGTGACCTAACTTCTCAGTCATTGTGCAAGTGCCACACCTAAAATGACTGAAAAAATAATAATGTGACTCAGGCAAGTGGTATTACCTGAGAGCTGGGCACCAGGGCCTTCCACCAATGTCCTCCCTTCACCAGATCAACCTCACTAAGAGGAAGAGACACTTTCCCGATGACACAGTGCCGGGAAAACTTGTCGAAGTCGACCAGAGAGAGGAGCAGGGTGCGTCTCTGGGCCTCCAGGAAGGGGACCTCAAAAGTGAAGCGCTCTTCAAAAACTGGGTTCTGGGTCTTGCGTTTGACGCCCGTCTGCCTGGAGTTCTTGTGGTCGGGAAGTAGGCTCATCTTCACGTAGGGGTTCGAGTGGGCCATGTCTTGGCGAGCACCATCGCATGTCACGGGAGGGGGCAGATCCCGGGCCTCAATGACTCGCACGATGAGATGGGCGTTGATGAGATCATACTGTGTGCTGAAGTGCAGCATGCCCAGCTGGTACCGCACCAGGATCTCTTCATCCGTCAAAGAGTCAACGTCATCGCTGCATGAGTCGAGAGAATACAGATGAGGCTCCAGTTTGCGGAAATAGTCATCTGGTGGAGTCGAGGGCTTACGCAGAGGCTGCACCACTTCCTTCCGGGGGAACATGGCCCAAAATTCAATCGGCTTTACATCCACCATGGGGGAGATTGGCCGTTGTGAATTCAGACCTGCAAAATGGGACAGCCATTAAGCGAAATTGAAGTGATCTTTCTAATTCTATTCTTTAAAAATTGAGAGTTAAGTCTGGAATGACTGGTGAGCTGGCCTGCTAGGGTGAAGCTGGATCGGGAAGTTTCGGAGATGGGCGGCTTGCAGTTTACAGTGGTGTCAGTTTGAACAGGTAAAGCATGGTTCTCGGCCATGATGTGAGAATTTGTGCTTCTCTCGTCATTGCATTCATTGACACTGGAAGAGATGAGTTTGTTAAGCGTTAGTAGCAGTACTGGCACATTCCCTGTTGAAAATGCCAACATATGTTAACATTTACAACAATTGGGGTGTAACTATTTTTAAACGAAGTCTCTTATGCACACCAAGGCTGTGTTTATTTCACCAGAAATACATTACAAATATGTTGTGGAATATTATTACAACTGACTATTTTTCAGGATTCTTTGACGACTTGAACACTGTTACAAATATGACAAGGAGCAGGGTTTCTTGAACAATGTGGCCTGATAATAACTATAAGCAGGCAAATAAATCATCGGCTAAAAATCATATGCTATAGACTAAAAAACAAATAGAACCATTTGGCATGAACTGAAAAACAACAGTGAAAAACTTCTTACAATCCAGCACTCAGATTTGTTGTCCATATCTGATACTGTGACTGAATCCTCTTCATAATGAATGCGCAATCACATTATTGCCCAATATTGTGTAATGTTTGTTTCAACATCCTCTTTTAATCTGGTTGTTTTCCAACTACAGAGGTAAATATTCTGTGCGGGGTATCTTTGTGCAGGCCTGATTCCGAGTCATCCCTTGGGGATCATCAAGGACCCTTTGTGTCCATGACTACAGTTCAGAGGGAGATAGTTGTCATAGCAACGGGCGATTGTAAGACAAATGGCCTTAGGAGCAATCCGAGGCCAGACTTATAGGGTGAGGTATATGTCATGACTGTACAAGCACAGTCTGGAAGAACATGTTCTATTCTGTTAAAAAAGCATCCCTTGCTTTTCCAATATGTTATGAATTGAACACTATGATTACATTGTTCCTGGAAGCTCATAATCAAAAGCCTAGCAACTCCTCCAGCCATTTGGTCCCTGTTTTTGGTTTTAAACAAACATTCATTTCCCACTCAGCATGATCTCAGTCAAACCAGCATAAGTCAGTAGTCTCTGGGGACCACATCAACTCAATTCTTTAAAGTGTGAGTGACGTTTCACAAGAGGAAACTGCTAATGGGTAATTATGCATATTACAAAATGGAAAAATAGGCATCTATGGCCACCTTTGTCCTGGTAAATAAATGATCCCTGCTAATACAGTATATGAATATGACTTAAAGGGGGGGTGAAATGCTCATTTTCACTCAATATCCTGTTAATCTTGAGTACCTATAGAGTAGTACTGCATCCTTCATAACTCCAAAAAGTCTTTAGTTTTATTATATTCATAAGAGAAAGATAGTCTGTACCGATTTTTCCTGGAAAAACACGAGCGCCTAGAGGCGTGACGTGTGGGCGGAGCTAAAGAATCACGAGTGCCAGTAGGCTTTTGCGTCGAGAGCGTTTGGAAGCTGTGACATTACCCAGAGCCGTTGAAAAACATATTTAACGGCTCTGACATTGCCTTGAGTAAAAAAACATCATCCAAAATAAACCATGGTAATCTGTGCAGGGTTGTCTTGTCCTGGCAACCAAAAACACTCCTCCTTTTGTGACATTTCGCGACGCTCTCGCTCTGATCAGTGATTGTCTGTACACAGCCTCTCTCTGCTCTGCTCTACGGGAGCGCGTTCGCTCTTCCGGGAGAAGTGCCTCAGGACCCATATAAGAAAATTCCGCTCCATCTAACGTCACACAGAGCCATACACAGAGCCAAAAAACTTTCCGAAACTTGTGACAAACCGGAAGGAGTATTTTGGAACAGAAATACTCCTTCAAACGTACAACTTTATTTTTGAAACTTTGTCCATGTTTAGCATGGGAATCCAACTCTTTAACAGTGTAAAAAACTCAGTATGCATGAAATAGTATTTCACCCCCCCTTTAAACATGCAATATAAGGAATATAAGGATTTTAAAGTCAATAGACAATACACAATTTTGGTCTTGGGAACTTGATTTGAATTTGGGTCCTGAAGCAAAACTGTTTGCATGTGACAATAATCTACTATTGTTTATAGACTACCGTTCAAACGTTTCAGATCAGAAATTAATACGTTTATTCAGCAAGGATGCATTCATTTTTTTTCTCCAAAAGTAAAAAGCAGCATAACAATGACAATAATAAGAGATGTTTCTTGAGCACCATATAGTATATTAGAATGATTTCTGATGGAACACGTGACACTAATGCTTTGCCATTACCGGAATAAGTTACACAAACAAACAAACAAACAAGCAACCAAACAAACAAAAAACATTTCCAATAGAAAACATATTGCAGTATTTTCAATCAATTAAATGAAGCCTTAGTGAGCATGAGAGGATTAAAATATTACCAACCCAAAACTTTGGTAGGGCATAGTATAGTAATAATAACAAAAAAACAGCAGATATGCAGTTCATACTGTGAAGTATTCAATAAGCAGGAGGTTAGTATTCCATTCCAGACATGACCAGAACACACAATCCATAATCAAAAGCAAGCTTCTGACAGATGGCGCATTTGGGATTGTCTTGAGATTTGTTCAGTAACACTGTGTTTTCAATCTGTCTCAATCTGAGTCTGACTGTAATGATGAGAGAGTAGACAGATGAGATCAATGATGAATTGTTCTGGGTTATTTGCGGTTTGTATGAGGTTTGAATGGCTGTGTACTCACAGCCATGATGGAGTCTGAGCTGGAAAAGGCCCCAGAATCTCCACCTCCTCATCAGAGGGCTGACAGCAGCTGCACTCCCAGCACCACTGCCAACACGAGCGGCACGACCAGCGACACAACAGGAAGTCAGACAGTCTGGACAGAAGACCCTGAGAGCAAGGGACACAAAGAGACTCTCCAGTAAAGAGTGACAGACTGACCTGCGTTGGAAGCAGACTAGACATACATGGCATGTTATTATGATTAAAATGGTAATGAATAATCAGTGCTTAAAGGATGTTTTATTTATTTTGTGTGTGTGTGTGTGTGTGTGTCATTCTCTAGTCATCTGCAGATTAAAGCCAAAAAGTCTAAATGTGAAAGCCCCAGAGATTTTTACATCTGTAGTGAGACTAGCTATTCTAATTATTCTAGTGGGACTGTGTAGTAAACTAATCAAGTCAGTGCCAGTCCACCAAAAATCTAATGATGTAATTAAAGATATGTAGTCTACCAGATTAGTTTTTTTTTTTTTTTTTTTAGAAAATTAATACTTTTATTTAGCATGGATGCATGAAACTGATCAAAAGTGACAGTAAGTGGATCTATAATGTAAGAAAAGATTCCCATTTTAAAGACATGCTGTTCTTTTGAACTTTCTATCAATCAAAGAATCCTGCAAACAACGCATCAGGGTGTCAACAAAAATATTAAGCAGCACAAGCGTTTTTAGTATTGATAATTATGGGAAATATTTCAAAGCAAATAATGATATTAGCATGACTTCTGAAGGATCATGTGACTGTAAAGATCGGGGGGATTAATGACTGCTGAAAATCAAACAAATAAATTACAGTTAAAAATTTATTGGCTTAGTAATAATATTTCACTGTTTTACTGTACTGTGACGTCTTTCGAAAAAAAAAAAAATAAGTACGGTAGTGTAAACAATTTTCTTTCCCATGGTGACATGTTTCCAAATGAAACAGGAAGGTGGGCAGGACATACATCACTTAGTCACTCAATGTGACCTTTAGACCAGAACTGAAGCCAGATGTTTGGATAGAAATCTTTTATGAAAGATATATTCTTTTATATTAGACATTATACTTGCTTCTCTTTGATTTAGACTGGCTGACACAAATTCATGAGGATTATTCACTACAAAAAGCCAAGTCACAATCACTTCCGCTGAGCTGAATGTGCCTAGTTGGTTAAATAATGAATGACTTGAGACAGGATGCTGATGGATAAAAAAACAGAACAAACAAACAAACAAAAACAAATTCAACAAAAACATCCAGCTGAACAGATAGTAGGAAAAGGTCAAGATACAACAATACAACAACAGAAAGAAAAAAATTCTGTCTTTATGGATTGATGCAAATACAAACGAGATTCCAAAAAAGTTGGGACACTGTACAAATTGTGAATAAAAACAGAATGCAATGATGTGGAAGTAACAAATTTCAATATTTTATTCAGAATACAAAATAGATGACATATCAAATGTTTAAACTGAGAAAATTTATATTTTTAAGGGAAAAAATAAGTTGATTTTAAATTTCATGGCATCAACACATCTCAACAAACTTGGGACAAGGCCATGTTTACCACTTTGTGGCATCCCTTCTTCTTTTATAACAATCTGCAAACATCTGTGGACTGAGGAGACAAGTTGTTCAAGTTTAGGAAGAAGAATGTTGTCCCATCCTTGTCTAATACAAGCTTCTAGTTGCTCAACTGTCTTAGGTCTTCTTTGTCACACCTTCCTCTTTATGATGCACCAAATGTTTTCTATGGGTGAAAGATCTGGACTGCAGGCTGGTCATTTCAGTACCCGGATCCTTCTAGGCAGCCATGATGTTGTAATTGATGCAATTTGTGGTCTGGCATTGACGTGTTGGAAAATGCAAGGTCTTCCCTGAAAGAGACGACGTCTGGATGGGAGCATATGTTGTTCTTGAACTTGGATATACCTTTCACCATTGATGGTGCCTTTCCAGTTGTGTAAGCTGGCCATGCCACACACACTCATGCAACCCCATACCATCAGAGATCCAGGCTTCTGAACTGAACGCTGATAACAACTTGGTTGTCCTTGTCCTCTTTAGTCTGGATGACATGGTGTCCCAGTTTTCCAAAAATAACTTAAAATTTTGATTCTTCTGACCACAGAACAGTTTTCCGCTTTGCCACAGTCCATTTTAAATGAGCCTTGGCTCAGAGAAAACGCCTGCGCTTCTGAATCATGTTTAGATATGGCTTCTTTTTTGACCTATAGAGATTTAGCTGGCAACGGCGAATCGCACGGTGGATTGTGTTCACCGACAATGTTTTCTGGAAGTATTCCTGAGCCCATGTTGTGATGTCCATTACAGTAGTATTCCTGTATGTTATGCAGTGCTGTCTAAGGGCCGAAGATCACGGGCATCCAGTACGGTTTTCCGGCCTTGACGCACAGGGATTGTTTCAGATTCTCTGAATCTTTGGATGATATTATACACTGTAGATGATGATAACTTCAAACTCTTTGCAAATTTTCTCTGAGAAACACCTTTCTTATATTGCTCCACTATTTTTCACCACAGCATTGGGGGAATTGGTGATCCTCTGCCCATCTTGACTTCTGAGAGACACTGCCACTCTGAGAGGCTCTTTTTATACCCAATCATGTTGCCAGCTGACCTAATACGTTCCAAATTGTTCCTCCAGCTGTTCCTTATATGTACATTTAACTTTTCCGGCCTCTTATTGTTACCTGTCCCAACTTTTTTTTGGAATGTGTAGCTCAATATTTGGCATGACATTTCAAAATGTCTCACTTTCAACATTTGATATGTTATCTATATTCTTTTTGTAAATAATATATACGTTTATGAGATTCGTAAATTATTCCATTCCTTTTATACTCACAATATACACAGTTTCCCAACTTTTTTGGAATTGGGTTTGTATATGTTTGACAGCTTTTAATGGTCTGAAAGGCCTGTTGGTGTCAAGCTTTCTACAAAATGTTCACTTTTTCACATGCATGCAGGATCTCGGAGCTGCTAGAAAATTACAATAGCCATTTCTACATCATCGTTAATGAACAGATACGAGAAAATAGGAGATTTCTGTACATACCTCATTGATGGGTTCCAACTGCCATTTTAAAAAGATTGAGTGCAGCAGAGGGTCGAGGTTACATACAGGAAATAGAAAAAAAATAAATAGTGAGAGAACAGCTGTCTTTACTGAAAACTTTCACTTTTGTATTCAAATAAAAATACAACATTTTAAGAATTAACATCATTGAAAACAGTTAGCAATCCCTATTTGTCACCTTAGTCCCACTAATCTGAATGATCAGGCCAGTGCTGCTTCCTTAAAGGGGTCATATGATTTGATTTCAATTGTTCTTTTCTCTTTGGAGTGTTACAAGCATGGTGCATAAATAAGATTTGTAAAGTTGCAAAGACCAAAGTCTCAAATCCAAAGAGATATTCTTTATAAAAGTTTAGAGTCTACAACGCCTACCTAGAATGCACTGGATAGCAAACGATGAGCTTTGTAAAAAATAAACGGGTTTCAGAAAGGTGGCGTGTAGAGGAGAAACAATAATGTACAGTATGTGGAAAATAATGTGTTTTTTGAAACTTAAAACACATAAACCCATTTCATAACACCAAATAATGTTATTTTTAGCAACATCATGTGACCCCTTTAAGAAAGTTTATCATTCTCATGTGTTTTAAATGATTTTAAGCTATTCAAGCACAAGATGGCATGAAAGAGATCTCAATGCGGTCCTCTAATATAGATCTACTATAGCACTACTATAGATCATCTCTGTGAGCGCACACAAGCAAGCCATCTTCAGACAGCAGGCAAATACCAAGGGTGCTTCTCAATATCCCTCCTCGTTTCCTCGTTCCTCTATTCTATGACCTGGAATCCGATTGAATTCAGCCATCTTGAAGGAGATCTCAATTCTCTAATTGCACCACGAGGAGGAAAGGATCGAGGAGTGAGGAGGCTTCCAGAGGAGCTATGAGCCAGGATACACAGGTGTATCCTTTGCGGAAGTGTTTTTCATCTAAAAACCTAAAACACGTATAAATTCTTCTCCCCCTTCACATCTGTTGTAATAATTTTAATTTCAATTTTACCTTTGCATTTTTAATAAACTGACATGTCATATATCAAACACGGCATATTGCTTCATTATTTACTATGAATGTCATAAATAAGCCATTTTAACAACATAAGGGGCAGGTCCCTTTAGTGCAGCTGATGATGTTTTGAAGAGATGCTAAGGGAATGAGGATATATCATTTTACTTGATTTAATTCCTCCATCCAAGGAAACGAGGGTGCACAAATAAGAATTGAGAAGCAGCCTAAATTGACTATTGTCTTGTCCAAATACCCACACTTGTGGTCTTCGCACTTGACCACTTGACTACTTACATGACGTATTTCCTGTATTTGGTCCAAGTGTTCAAGTGAGCATGAAGTCCACAAATTTGTGTAGAACCTTTCATTACCTGATAGGACACACTTTCCTATGATAAAATTCAAGTGTTTACACTTTAGCTTTATTTTTATTTTCAATACTTTGCATTTTAAAATCAACTTCTAGATGTCTGTTCAGTGGTCCCTAAAACAGATGACACAATTTAATTTTGTGGTGCTTCTAATTAAGTGATAAAAAGCAGTTGCAAATGTTGTACAAAATAAATATGACCACTACTCATTTGCACCGATAAAAAATGAAACTCTTTGTTTTACTACCAAAGTATGTAATATCTAACTATCATTAATATTTAACATACATTGGAAAGGTTTCTGTGACCTCCAGCAAGATCTCGGAAAAAAGTCTCACGATCTATTTCCAGAACATGATGCATGATGGGAAACACTAAGCCCTGAAAACCACTCCGGAGAATACCAATATCATGTTGTTTACGAGGAAGCAATGCTAGCTAGCGAACATTAGCCTAAATGGTTACTATAATGTTCAGTTGTCCGCATTTGAATGCACATTGTGTGTCTAGGTAGCTGTAACGCAGTTCGTAAGTCAGGAAGAAGGAGGCGGGAACCAGCAGACATTTAAATAAAGCTTTAATAACAAAATTAACACAAAACAGCTTGACAGCCCCTCGTGGACGACTGCCGCACACTACCAAAACCAAACCACAAAGTGCAGGTGTTGCTCATTTCCAATTACTCCACCGGCCTCGACCCATTCCCACGGCTCTCGGCCCCGTCCCACTTGTCACAGTAGCCTACACTCCTGGTATCAGATATGTATAATAGGTAGATGCCACATTGGACCACTCTTAGCACATAGATGTGTCCTCCATATTGTTAGATTGATTGCCACAATCCAGCACAGCCAATGGCTGTAAACACTGCTGGGATAACTTTCACCGGGATAACCTTTCACAGGTAAGAATGTGTTGGATTGAGTGTTTATTTATTTTTTTATCACGGAGGTTTTTACAACCATCGGCTGTTCATTCATTGATTATTATGGTGAATGACATCAAGTTAATCATTACAATATGACAGACGGCTTATGTACAGTACATATCTATGCCTGGGATAACCAGACTTGTCATTATATGTTAAAATAACATAAAACTGTACATTAATGCCACTTCCATTATTAACAGTGTTGCAATTACTTTGTTTGTCAGTTATATATATTATTTAACATTTCGTTTTATCTATTTTAAATAAATGGTTTTATTTTTACCCTTGTTTTCATCAAAGAATCCTGAATAGATATTACAGTTTACACAAGTTTTACAGTTTACAAAAACATTTAACATTTTACCAACACCAAACCTTTGAACAGTAGTATATGTTACTAAGTAAAACGCAACTGATATATATATATATATCTACAGGTTGATTTCTCTCCCATTCCCCATTCCCCACCCCCTGTTCCTGCTCTCAACCACAGTCCAGCGTGCTCCTCATCAACAGCCTAATGTTGTCTAAGCAATTAGCTGTGGCTGTAACCATAGCAACAGTGATACGAGCTCCTGGCACTCCCAGCCCACACCTTGCTGCCGCTGGCTCAGGCACGGATGACGCATTAGGGTCACTGAGATGAGTAAGGGGCGACTGGCCCTAGTTCCCACTGGTCCACATGGCCAGTTCCAACAACTGTTATTCTCATGCAAGGGGTCTTCAGCACAGAGCCATGAATCATAATACAGCATACAAATACACAGCTACAGAGCTTAAACATCAAAAACAAACTGCATTCACACTTCAACCACAAAAAGACGTCACTGAGTCTTTCTGTATGTCTGTTTTGATTGAAAAGATTAGTAATGGTTTTACTTGAATTACATGAGTTGTGTTACTTGAATAGATTAAAAGACATTGATTCTGCTAAAAATACTATACTGTATAGTATAGTATAAATATAATACTGTAAATCTATACAATATCATGAACACCACAGAAATCAATGCCCATTTATTTTTAACACACGTAATGTAAAAAAAATTAATAAACATTGTTCATAGACATAGTTTGAATATGTAAACATCAAATCCTTATATTTAAGAGAATAAGATGTTACCAAATAAATACACACACATACAGATAATACAGATACAACTGAAATGGTTTAAGGCCTTGATTAGAAACAATCATGAGATGGAAAAATTGAATAAAATCAGAATATGAACAAATGTCCGAAGGAAGACATATACGCAGATGAAAAGTGTAATCCAGAAAGATCCAGATTGGAAAGAGTGTGTGCAGCAGTAGTGAGCGGGACTCACCTGCGTGTACGCCATCCTCCTCTTACTCTCGCCCCACTGTCTCACTTCCCATCCAGATCAACATGCCACTCTCTGGGTCCAGATTTACTCAACAACAACAACAAACAAACAAAAAAGAAAAAAAGAGAGAGAGAAAAAAAAAATCTGTAGATATGAATCAAGTAATGAATTCAGGTCTCTGTGGACTTGGTTCCTCCATCCATCCTTACAAAATTTACTTCAAGAGTGAAGATGAGCCAAATACAAAACAACAAACAAACCCCATCTCCCTCTCTATCTATCTCTCTATCTCCTCTTCCTCCCTATCATCTTCAATCATACCCACCCACCCTGACACTCCTAATCTCCCTCTCTTTCCCGCCTCACTCTGCAATCATGCCTAGTCCTCACAAATGACACGCAAGACAGCCGCTCTCCCTGGAGAGAGCAGCGCCCTCCTCCCCTCCTCCCCCTCCTCCCCCTCCTGCCCTGTGTTTCTTTCAGAGACCAGTGACTCATCCAGGTTTGCAGAAGCACTGATGGATATCAAATCTGTTATGTGCATCCCTCCCCGCCTCCTCTAGCCTATTTTTACAGCACCTTGCTGGCTGCAACCACTTGTTGCTCCCTTCACTACGTACAGAGTGGAGAGGCTGAGGAGAGACAGGCAGGTGAAAGGGCTAATTGCAGCCAGGGCAACACATTACACAGGGAGTTTACGAGAGCTGGAGTTTGTACAGCCACCTGCTGCTCTGTGACTGAGGTACGCTGACCTGCTGCTGTCTTTAAAACATGGTTGTGGAAAGCGTTTAGAGAGCATATGAGTTGTGTTATAGAGTAGGTATAGAAAAGAATCACACCCCCCCCCCTTAAATAATCACATTTAGTTCCTTTGCAACCTGAAATGAATATGGACACAGTTTTTTTTTTTTTTTTATCCAGCTTTATTTACTCACTGCAATCCTTCCTGGAGCATTTCAGTCCTTGGTAGTGCAACTGAAGCAAACAATCAAACAAGATCTCCGGGATAAAGTTGTGGACAGGCACAAATCATGAGATGGATACAAAAAAAAAAAAAAAAGAAAAAAAAGAAAGAAAATCATAATAATAATAAATCTGTGGCTTTGTCAATGCCTAGAAGCTCAGTGAAGTTTATTATTACGAAGTGAAAGGTATTTGTGTGCATGTGACAACAATATCACAAATTCTGCACAAATGTGGCTGGTTTGAAAGCTGGATTTTGAAAGAAAAAAGCCACTCCTCAAGAAAGGCCACATGCAGTCATGACTGAGCTTTGCCAAAACACACTTTGATGAGACTAACATTTTATTATTTGGCCTCAACACCGATATATAGTGGAAATAAAATACAGTTTATCATTGAAATAACAGCATTCCTACAGTAAAGCATGGAGGTCCTGTTATGAGTGTTTCTCTGCAGCAGGGACTGAAGCACTTGTCAGGACAGAAGGAAAAATGGATGGGGATACCATCAAATTCTTGAGAAAAATCTGCTTCCCTCTGCCAGAGGGTTGTTACTGGGAATAAGGTTTACCTTCCAACATGACAATGACCCAAAGCACACAGTGGTTGAAGGAGAAAAAGCTGAATGTCCTTGTGTGGCCTAGTCAGAGCCCAGACTCAAACACCATTGAACATCTGTGGAAGGACTTGATGCAGACTATAAACAGTCACCGTCAGCTTTTACCTGAACTTGAGCAGTTCTGCAAAGAAGTGATAAGAAATATTGCAAAGTCTAGATGTATGAAGTTAGTAGAGACAGAGACAGACCCCAACAGACTAAAGGCAGTAAAAGGAGGTTCAACAAAATACTGACACAATGGAGTGATCCTTTTTCCTGTGTGGTGAATTTTGTTATTAAATTTTTTTCTTACATGTTGGTGTTACATCTTTCTCTTTGATGTTATCAGTTGTAAATACAGCTGGATTAAAAAAAAAAAAACACTGTCCGTCTTCATTTCAGGCCACAAAGCATCGAAATGTGATTATTTTAAAGGGGGATGATTTTTTCCTATACCCACTGTATGACAGGATGTCCATTTGTGGTGCAGCATTGTAATCTGAGTCAGTAGATCACAAGGAACTTTAAAGTAAGTTTCCTTGGAAACAGCAGTGGCACATGACCTGTTGCTGAAAGGCCTCGCTCACCAAACTAGGCATGTATGGAACATGTCAGGTTATGGGGAGTGTTTGACTGAACTACAGCACCTGAAAAACATACACTACAGTTCAAAAATTTTGGTCAGTAAGATTTATTTTATTTAATGTTTTTGAAATTATTTATCAATTTTTTATTTTAGTATAAACAGTTCAGATAAATTCTATTTTATGCTTTCTATTTACCAAAGAATAAAAAATAATTAATTTAATAATAATAATAGTAGTAATAATAATATTAATAATAATAATAGAATTACAATTTTCACCAAAAAAATAAAGAGGGACTACTTTCAACATTAATTTCTTTTTTTCCCCAGAAATCAGTATATTAAAATGATTTCTAAAGGATCATGTGACAATGAAGACTGGTTTATTGACTGTTAAAAATTTTGCTTACATTTTACAAATATAGCAAAATAGAAACAATTCTTTGAAATTGTACTAGTATTTCACAATGTTACTGGTTTTACTCATTTATCATCAAATAAATGCAGCAATTGTGAGCATAAGAGACTTAAAAAAACATCCGTTTTGTACAAAAACGAATGTGCATAATAGAATAGAAAAGAAAAGAATAAAATTAAGAAATCAACATTCAAAATAAATAAGACTAAAGAAACCCTTAAGGAATTTAAGAGAGATTTTGAGTGTAAACTATTGTTTCAATGCAAATGCATGGGTGAAAGAAAACATTCATATTTTTATATGATAAATAGTTGAATGAAGACAGAGAAATACTGAGAGGGAGAGAGATTGTGTGAATTCAGGTTTTCATTTGTTTCTGTTCTTGAGAACCTGTTGATAGCTGATTTAAAAAATGTAACCATAGACGTACAGTGACCTCTGCTGTCGTATCAGGCATCATTCTGCTATGTTTTAGACAGTAAAACTCTGTCATTTTTCTCACTCTCATTTGACAGAGTCTTTTGACCCATATGACCTCTACAGAAGGGTTACAGTATTCATAGTAGAATGTCTATAAATTGTTATTATAATTTTTTTAAATAAATATAAAAATGGATGGTGACCCCAGCTGGCAAGCAAAATTTCAGTTAAATAACTTTCAGTCTGTTCCACACAGAAAACTATCATTTGTTTTCAGAAAGCTTGGAATTTATGATCATTTATGATGTTTTTGTTTGTTTTGTTGTTTTTTTTTTTTTACATTTTTGGAGCTCGACAGATGCGAATATGTTGTTGGCTCTATGACAAATTGCTAAAGTAAGTAAACTGAACATTCATGATGAACATTAAGCATATTATGTAAATCATTACAGGAATGTTGGGTGAACTATTCCTTTAAATGTAGGTAACATATATTCACTCTAATGACAGGGTTCATAGAGAATGTTTGAGTAAATGTATATGGCCCACCTAGTAACATCTTTCACATTATTATTAGAGGGAGCAAGACATGATAAAGATACAGAGCATTTTACCTTGCATACTGTGAGATTATAAAAAAATATTTTTTTTGATTATTTGTCCACCAAACACATAGTGACGTCTTGTGGCACCCACATTCCATTGGAATCATATGTCCATGACTGCAGGTGTGGTTACTTTTGCCAACAAATCAAATCCTGCAAGCAAGTGCATAAATGAAATGATAATTAGAAAGGATGAGATTATATCCTTATGTTAGAGAGCACCAGCTTTATGCCACACTACAATTTACACTGAGCCATATTGCTCTAAACATAACACTCAAATGAGAATAAACACTGAAAAACTAGACTATACAGAAGATAATTACAGTGACTGTGTCTGAGTGAAAATAAAGAAGTTTGGAGTTAAGTATTATGAAAAATAAAATATTAAAATAAAAAAGCAAGTTGTAGTGTGTCATGTGACAAATGTATACACAGCATTCAGAAAAAATAATTTATATGTATATTTATTTTAAATTAAGACAATCACACCACTTTATAGAAAATAATAATAATAATAATAATAATATATATATATATGGCAAATAAAATTAAATAATAAATTGCTGACATGGCATGCAGTCTTTCTGTGTTGTTTCCATATTCTATTTTCTTTACCACTGTCAAAAAAATAGTTTTAGGTGTTACAAATAGCAAATATTCAACAAAACTGTGTGCAGTCCAAAATATAGATATTTATTTCAATTCATGAATTAAAGTACATGTACACACACACACACACAGATTGTTTTCTCTAATATGTACATCAAGTACAATGTGCTTTACAATCTACTTACATTCACATACAGTACCACATATACATTAAATGACATATACATTAATATAAATATACATTCCACATTAGTTACTCTGTATTTTAAGACTTGTTTCGGACTACATTTAAGGATTGTTTTCAGAGCATGTCCTGTTTCATTTCCTTATTTCATTTTCTGTTCTGCTTTTTAGACAACAGACAAAAATAAGCCGCAAATACTTTTGCTTAGGTACCACAAACATTTCCCTGTGAAGCTGATGAAACTAAGATATGTCTGACACACATGGCTATGAATGAACACTTTGTTCGAGAACCAGTTGATAGATAAAGTATGAACAGGAAAGAGACTAACAAACTAACCCTGTGGCACCTACAGGAATCAATATAGATCTCTGCTTCCTTTGTGAAAGTAAATGCATTCAGCCATTAAAACTAAAGCTACAGCTTGAATAAGTGACCCTGGGCTGAGGTAGCATGTCTCCATGGTGACAACCTGCAGAGCCATGTCTCTGAGGGAGAAGATCATGTGCATGCATGCTGGGGTCCCTGTAGACAAGTAAGAAGAAGTGAAGCAAAGGGCTTCCTAATCCTTAAGAGGACCAATTAAGGTAATGAACTGAGGTGATATAAAGCACCAATAATGAATTTACTCATCAGTGGAATGCATAAGCAATCAATTAAGCAATACTGAAATTGCTACAGTTATGAAACAATATTACTCATTTATTCATTCAAAATAAAGGATAAATTTGGCTCTGTATGGTGTTTTGCAATGATCAAGCTATACATTTTACAATTTTTTTATCAAAATGTCACAGCAGAATATATTTTACAGAAGCTACACTGCATTTTCCCCTTCAAAACAGGATGTTCATCTCTTTAGGCTGGCATTACTAATACTTTGTGGGTGTGGAAAAACTTTGGTGTTTATGCTGTTTTGACTACTCACTGCCCCAGAAGCGAGACATTATAGTCACCCTGAGTCAACACAAGCCTACCAGCTCAGACGCATGAGGGAGCTAAATATATAAACATATCAAATGTTTACTGTTCTTTTAAAGAGCAAGTTTTGAGAATCAGAATTTTTCTCTAGAAATACTAAATAAATTAGCATGAGCAGAAAATAAACACACACACTGGAATATGAAATTCAGTTCAAATCGAATTTCAAAGAACATCCTACAATTACAGTACAATACTTATTTGTATAGATCAAAGACTGTCTTGATAATCTCTATCTACTGAATGCTGCTTTTGGGGAAAAAAATAAATGTAACTAATATATATATATATATATACACATGGCATACATTTTCAGAAAACATGAAAAACATCTGTAGTTGACCTTCACTCCGTATCGATATATTTGCAGTGGACACCTCTAACAAGACTAGTCCTCTGCGGTCGCCCGAGGCGAATTAGGCGAGGGAGGTGGTTCCAGGAGTAGGCCAGTCGGGAGGAGACCATGTCAAGGGTGACGTCACTGAATTCTGCCCACAGGTTGGAGGGTACCATCTCCTTTACGAGTTTGGGAAGAATGATAGAGTCTGGCAGAAATCCACTGACTCCTCCAAGGAGTAAATGGCAGAGAGCCCGAGACTGTAGGCTCTCCCTTAGACTGCGAAGAAGATCATCCAGCCGGTCCACAAGGTTGCACTCATCCCAGGTCTCAGGTGGTGTACTGAGCAGTAGACGAAGCCAAGCTGTCTTCAAAGCATAGGATGAAAGCACTCCTCCCCACTCAGCTCCAGACTGCTGGTCCAGAGTCTCCCCACTGAGGTTACGCACCTCTTTAAGAAGCTGAAGGCACTTCAGATGACACGAGTTGGGGGGTAGTCTACCTTTTAGCCACGCCAGGAGTCTCTGCTCTTGTCTGGGAAAGTACACCGTCCAAAGGTCTTCTCCTCCCTGACCCTGCCGGGACGCTACCAAGAATGCGCCATCACCAAGAGGAAAGGCTGGGATCAGACGAATGCCCATGGAGATGTGGCAGCAGACGTAATCAGAGCGGGGGGTCAGACGGAGGTGCACCTGCTGCTCCTCGCTGAGAGACAGGCTAAGGGAACAGCGCTGCTCAAACGGGTAACGGACAGCAGCGAGGCGGTGCTGGGTAGCTGTGTAAAACCAGCGCTGGACGGAATCTGGGCTCATCCTATAGACACTTTGAGCATTGTGCAAGTGCATGAACGTGTCCATGAAGGCCTTGTGACGGCGTGTCCATTCTGCTTTGCGAGGTGTGTTGAGCGTGCAAAGCGGTGGCCCTCCAGGTTTGTCAGTACAAACAACAGTCTCTAATTTTAGCCCACGAGGTGCCCTCAGAGGCACAAGGATGTCAAAGCAGTCAACTGAGCCCACCTTGTGCTCCTCATAGGAGCTCCCGATCTGAATGAAGTCCCCCCGGAAGGCCAGAGAAGACTCCGGCAGGACATGGGTGCGACCCACTCTGACAAGTTCACTCACCAGCTTGGCAACATGGGCTTTGCTGTGGCCCAGCACATGTGGAGAAAGACGCACATGCCTCTCATAGTGATCGTCCAGTAGTTCTCTCTTGGAGACTCCTGATTTTCCGTGTACCTCCGGCACTTTTTGGAAAGCCCTCCTAGCAGTGCCAGGTTGAGCTGAGCAGTACTTTATGAAAAAGTAAAATAAGATAAAAGCTAGGGTGTACTTGAAGAGCATGAAAGCTCCGGGTCCCTGGTCAGCGCAGTCATTCCCTTGGTCCTCGGAGCCTCTGAAGATGTATTGGTGCAACAGAAGCAGAGCTATGAGAAAACAAGTGGCCAGCGGCCAGAACAACCTGAGGTTGAGAGTATAAATGCTCATCCTTCTCTTCCTTGTTCTTTTCCAGTCCACTCCAGCTCTACGGGAAAATTGGGGCTAGCCCATGCTGAACCACTTGCCCAGATGCTGAAAACACCAAGCTGGTGTTCTTTCCGTCCTCCCAAGCAAAAACTGTTGTGTAAGGGGAAGTTCACCCCGTGAAGTTTCTTTGTAGATGCGGCGTGTGCCGAGGGCAAGAGGAGTCCTTTCATTCAGGATGTTTGAAAATACCCGCTTTTGTTGCAAGTGAGCATTGTGTGAAACGGGAGAGCGCACTCTCAGTGTATGAGCTCAGAGGAAATGCCAAACTCTTGAGAGAGGAATTTCTGTAAAAAAAAGAGGCGTTCAAAACTCTGAGCCGGTCCACACTCCTCCTCCCTCTTCTCTTAAAGAAACAGACCTCAAAATGGGAAGTGCCAACTGACAGAATGGGCACTTCACTTAGAGATTTACACAAGCTGACTACCTCTAAACACATGCATGGATTGAAAAACCGCCCAAATTATAAGCATTTAAAATGTTAATAATAAAGGGTGCAATATTTATAGGACAGTTCATTCAAAAACTCACCTGCATGCAGTCCCAAATCAGTATGAGTTTTTTTTTTTTTTTTTTTTTTTTTTTATAATACCATCACACAACTCCTTTAGTAAATTGCTAGGACTAAGTTATACAAAATTATTTCAGTAGGCGTGTGGCCCCTATAAACTACACATACAGTCATTGAGAAAGTTAACAGAAACACTGTATACACACACACACACACACACAGAGTATTTCAAATAGCTCTCTGTGAAGGGAGTGTCACATGAAGAAATCAGTGTCTTTGTTGATCCGTTACTGACCCTTACCTCAGTGTGAGCCCTCCCTGTCACCCCTGACCCTGTGATACTGAACAAGAAACCACTGTCATCTCTCTTATTTAGTCCACAAACTGTTTTTATGCTGCTGTATGGACATAAGCCTTTTAATATTATATTGCTTTAGGGACATACGGTTTTAGAATGGCTTATTCAAAGCTTAGTCAAATATAACTGAGTGTCCTATTCAGACGATCCCATATGCATAAAGTCCTGTGTACAGAATTTGAATTTAAGCAAATAGAGTCAGTCAGCGCTTCATATCAGGCAATTATCAAGTAAGGACTCTCAGAGATGCAGAACATAACAGCAGCAAAGTCACACAAACCTGTACGACCTGTCAGAGGATAAACACAGAGACAGGAACTGTTTAGATAACAAAATAACTGGTCTGTTGGGACTAAGCAGATGACTGAGGAAGGAAGTGATGTTCATGATAGGGAACTTAAAATGGCAACAGACAGGAGGCAATTACTGCTGCTTTTCTGCCATGTACCTTTTTATCAAACTCCTTGTGCTATTTTGATCAGTGTGACCCTCTCTGAAAATATAAAGCTGTCTAAAGGGCATCAGCAACTGCAAACCAACAAAGGCATTGATTTGCATTTACCATCGAGTTGAATGCAGCTCTCAGCCTGTTAAAATAATGTCTTGTGGTTAGCATCTGTGTCCTGAGGAAACAAGTTCTGAGAAACAGTCTCACAATTACATGATTCATAACACTAAGTCTGTGCATAAGCTTTTGAGCACAACACATATACTATCCAAACTTGTTTATAACAAGCTATGCTAGGTGCTAATAAGAGAGAAACAGTTGATTTTTTTAAGACCTTTACTACTCTTGATATCTGGTAAAGTTGACAAAACCAGAGATATTTTGTGTTATGTACTGTACACAAACATCCAGATATATTTTGTCTGTATCTCACCCATTTAAGTAAATGTAAAAAGCTTTAGTTTTTAGAAACAGTGTGCAATTAAGATTTAAAGACATGTGATCGGTTCACAACGAGCAGCTCATGCGGTGTTTCCAGACTGGTCAGCTTCCTCTGACACATCACGAGAACAAAAGTTTTCTGCTTCTGCATCACATTAAGCAATGCAAATATACGAGAGGGTCATGTTTAGAAATAAAAACCTTCAAAAGTAGGAAAGAAAGGGAGTAGAGGCAAGACGCAGCCTGTGGCTAGCTGGAAACCTCACAAACTTTGATTCTGTTATGGGTTACACTTGTAGTTACACTGGGATTGCATCAGCCTCCTTCTCTCTGAATGCAAGCATACAGTAGCTCTGCCCCCTAACAGAACCTGCCAAACTAAACAAGCCTCTCAAGAACTTTTATCCAGCACAGTCAGCATAAAAGACTTTAGACAAAGTGGAGGATGGGGGCTGGAGCATAATTTGTGCAATTCTCATAGCCTGTTCTCTACCTAACAAACCAAATTCACCCATTGGCAACATACTTGAAAACCCCTCAGATATTAGAAGTGGATGTCAGGGTCTGAAACTCTCTGTGGACAGTCCAGGATGACTTCATGCCTTCATAGATTAAGTCATGGGAACCACAGGGAGATGGAGACAGCTGTTCTGCTAAACAGATTACGTTACATGTTTTCATAGCCACCCGTGTGATAACTTAGCGTAATACTCTATGCAAAGGTCTCTGACAGTATAAGCATATTCTAAGATAGCAAATGAGCATGTTTATAGCATATTATTAAATTTTTTGGGGCACAAATAAATAGAAAAAAATAAAATAAGCAAAAAAATTCAACAGTTGAGTCCAGATCGCCTTCTTGTGACTGCTGGATGCATGTTACCTTTTAGAGGCAAAGGCTGCCCTCTTGTGTTCAAAGTGGTCTTTGCAAACACACATCCTGTAAAGACACATGACTTTAATGGCAACACAACCATAACTGTTAGAAAGTTACAGTATACCATTATTCTTCAATAAACCCTGCAGAATGAGATAAAAACAGTGCAGGCCATTGCCCCTTTCTTTCCCAAGAGAGCAGAGCCAGTGCCTGTCCAAAAAAACATGTCACCAGATGTGTAACTCAGATATGCTATATTTCATTCTAAATACAATAAACACGCTTAACACAAGTAAACACAGGATTCCCACATCCGTTGACCAATGATTTTCCATGACTTTTCCAGTAATCTGTGAATTTTTTTTTTTTTAATCAATTTAGCACTACATGACTTGATCACTAATTGATCCAAAAGTCCCAAAAGCTGATAAAAGCATCACAATAGCCCACAAGTAATCCACACAATTCCAGTGCATTGCTGCGTTTTTGTAAGAAACCATTCCGTCATTAAGACGTGATGTTTAGACTACAATTCTGACAGCACCCATTTACTGCAGAGGAATCACTGGTGAGCAAGTGATGTAATGCTACATTTCTCCAAATCAGTTCAGACGATGAAACAAAGTCATCTACATCTTGGATGGCCTGAAGGGGATACATTTTCAGCTATTTTTAATTTTTGAGTGAACTACTTTTTAAATTTCTAAAACTTTTCCATGCTTTAAAATTACTATTTTTTCTACCCTAATTTGAACAGGCTTTTCCATGACTAGTGGACCCATATACAGGCCATATGTTTTTTCTTTTTTTTTTGGCACCAACATATTGTATAAAATACGTTTTTTTATTTTTATTTTGTAATATTGTATATTTAGAAAGGAAATACTGTAAAGGTCACACTCACCAGGAGCAAATCCTGCTATGTTCCACAAAAGAAGCAGGAGGGTCAAACACACTCTATTCTCTGCCAGCATCTCATTAATCTTATTCAGATGCTTCTCTCTTGATCCCACATTTCCTTTAACAGCAAATGATATATCATCACATTCAACATCACACTGAATGCTCAATTCCATATTACATCGACCTCACTGAACTGAATGCTGTTCCTTTTACACAAACTCATGTAACAACTTAATCCTCCCAAATGTGACAAAGGGAAATGGTAATTGTTGTGTAATAATTGTCAGCTTTTGTTAAAGCACTAATACCTGAGTAAGTGGTCTTATTTGGGAATGGCCAAGAACAGCCATCTGACCATCATAAATTCAGTTGGCACCATATTCTCCCGCATGACCCACTCTCATCATCCTGTGAAGGATGGCTTTATGTTCTTCATCATTGGTGGGAGGCAATACAACATATCCCCTTACACATGACACCACAGCTGAAAAGCACACAAACATGCAATGGTAAGTCAGTACCATAGACACACATGCAAATATAACCTTTGTTAGATTTGGTTTGAGCTCTGATAAACACTGATAAAAAAAATCACAAGATAAAACAAGATGTGTTTATGAAATAATGGAACGGATCATTTCTATATCTGTATTGTACATTGCATGTAAATATGGAACATTCTCTGCTGGATTTATTGATGTTCTTGTTGTTTGTGTAGGAGAAACTGTCATTCTGGGCACAACCGAGTGGGTGTCTGCTGGTGGGGGTTGACACAGCCCCTACAGCGTGTCTGAATGCTGCCATCGCTGAGATCAGAGAACAGTATGAACGCCTGCTGCCCGGGAAACAGTGAAAAACTGAAGCACAGTTCAGATATGGGGTAAATAACTTTAGAAGCAAACACAAGTACATGCACACACACAATATGAAATCTAATCATATGTCGCTTGTTTTATCTTATACGGGTGCATCGCAATAAAATAGAATGTTGTGGAAACGTTCATCTATTTCAGTAATTCAACTTTTGTTGACAATTATGAACCTCTTGCACACAGATTGAAGTCTTTGGTTCTTTTAATTGTGATAATAAATACAGTTTTAGTGAATTGTTGGCCTTCTGGAAAGTGTTTTATTTACTGTACATGTACTCAATACTTGGTTGGGGCTCCTTTTGCTTTAATTACTGCCTCAATTCGTCGTGGCATGGAGATGATCAGTTTGTGGCACTGCTGAGGTGGTATGAAACCCCAGGTTTCTTTGACAGTGGCCTTCAGCTCATCTGCATTGTTTGGTCTCTTGTTTCTCATCTTCCTCTTGAGAGTAGCCCATAGATTCTCTCTGGGGTTCAGGTCTGGAGAGTTTGCTGGCCAGTCAAGCACACCAACACCATGGTCATTTAACCAACTTTTGGTGCTTTTGGCAGTGTGGGCAGGTGCCAAATCCTGCTGGAAAATGAAATCAGCATCTTCAAAATGCTGGTCAGCAGAAGGAAGCATGAAGTGCTCCAAAATTTCTTGGTAAACGGGTGCAGTGACTTTGTTTTTCAAAAAACACAATGGACCAACACCAGCAGATGACATTGCACCCAAATCATCACAGACTGAGGAAAATTAACACTGGAATTCAAGCAACTTGAGCTATAAGCTTCTCCACGCTTCCTCCGGACTCTAGGACCTTGGTTTCCATACGAAATACAAAACTTGCTCTCATCTGAAAAGAGGACTTTGAAACACTGGGCAACAGTCCAGTTCTTCTTCTCCTTTCAGTCTGTGTGCACTGAATTTATTTAATAGATGAGCTCCCAAATTTGAGTTGAATTACTGAAATAAATGAACTTTTCCACGGCATTCTAATTTATTGAGATGCACCTGTACATGACTCTTAACAGCTCATAGCCTCCTGATGAACGATAAAAAGCCTGTAGGTCTGGGTCACTTTACCTTATCCCTCCACACAGTGGCACTCTCACACAGCAAATAGTAGCAGTAAACCCCTTTGCATTGTGATTTACCCACATTAATCTATTTTTAGACTCGAAATGAAATGTATTCTTCTTGTGCAACTGGTCTTGTGGAAGTTTCTGGTAGAAAATGTTGAAGAAAAAAAGAAAAGCAAAGCATTCACAATGTGAAGATAATTACTTGTGATCACAGCCGTCATGTACGTGTTAAGACAGAGACTCTTCTCTTTTTAAAGAATTTGTTTATCCATTTTAGAGTTTAGATTCCCAGGGAATGCAATAATTGATCAGATGTATATTTTGAATGAAGTGTAAAGGCCCTGTTCATAGGACAATGGTGATGACTACGTTTTAATAATCATTCTAATTGTGTGAGAACAGTGAGGTCCAAACCACAGCTTTAATGATAATGGAACAGATAAATGAAATTAATGGAATCACTTTCAGAGTCTGAATTGATCTGCCTTTAAAGAGCTTGATCATTTAAAGTGGCAGATTACATAACAATCAACATCTCGCTAACATTGCGTGAGGTGACTTCTGGACTTCTTACTGTGATCCAGAGTTGGGGTACTCATTGTCGGACTCTGAATCAAGTCCAGATTTGAGTCCAGTCGAACCTTCGCTGGGAGTTTGACTGACAGTCAATCTGACCAAACATAATGCTGAATCTGCCATTTTGTCTGACAAACAAACCAGACCGGAGAGTAGATTAATGTCGGTAGATTTAAATTAAATTAAATTAAATTTGGACTTGAGCTTGATAGTGTGTTGACATCTTTCCATTGTTAAACAAGAGATTTTCTGATGTTCATTGATGTCTATTTTGTGCTATAATTAGTGGAAGGGATGATTGGTTCAGCAGGCGCATCAAACTCAATTCCTGGAGGGCTGGAGCCCAGCAGAGTTCAATTCAACCCTAATTAAACACACCTGATCAAGTCCTTCAGGTTTATTTGAAAACTACATGATATGTGTGTTGCACCAGTGTTGTGCAAGTAACCTGCTCTGTCTTGTCTGTTGTTGCATTGTCAGTTTCCTCTTTGCTCCGCTATGTATTTTTCCCTGCGTGAGAACTTGATGTGTGGTATAAGACTCAGCAATAATAACTCTGGTAAATTTGTACTCAAACTTGACATGGACTCTTGACATTTTCGACAACATTTTTCTGAGTACAGTCAAGTCCATGTAAAGTATAACGAGAGAAAAAAATGTCATTTGTAACAACATAAATTTAAGATAATACATTAATATATGTCTCTTACTTGAACTCGATTGGTTAAGGATTTCAATTCGGCTCTGACTCAACAAAATGGACTAAGAAGACCCTACACGACTATGAAAATGAATTCACATCACTGCAACATCTGTGGTTGAATTTCAGCTCTATCAGTTCATTACATTACCGATCTTGTGCACTGATGAGAAAAGTGAAATCTCTCAAATTAGCTCTAACTCTTGCAGATCCCGCCTTTTTGGACAAACTTTGCACAACCGCCTTTATGTGTGTCCTTTCACAAATGACCACTTCACCTTGTAAAAGCTCCAGTGATTAAACAGCTTGTCCTCCAAATGGAAATTGAAAATAGAAATGGGGAAAAAAAACTCTCTCAGGATTTTGGTCACAGACAGAGCTGACAGAAAAATAGTCAAAATTTCACACTTTCAAGGGCCTTCCAAAAATATCTACTGTAATAAAATGGAATATTTCCAGTTTATGTGTTGCTTGTTTTTTTTTCCATATTTTTCTGAAATTTTATTTTTGAATGGCCATCAATAGAAAAAAAAAAGAAGGATTGTTTTTGCCATCTATTTACTGGCATAATGGCATCAACCAGCAGAGAGTCGCTGGAAGATAGCCAGTCAAACTTTGGCTCAAACCATAAGCAATATCTGCACAGAAACAGTAGCATTTAGACTTTTTGGGAAAATGTGTGAACTCTGTAGCTTACTTTGTCCTAGCTCAGTTTAATTAAGTATTTTAAGATTGTACACCTTTAAGTAGTGATGCAAACTACTAATTGAATTTAGTATGTGAGTCAATATCACTTGCCATTTCCCATACATGCATAAACACAATCAAATGCAGAAATACACAACAGCGTAAGCAAAAATATATTATATATAAGGGAAATATTTCCCTTACAGTTCAAAATAAATAAACTAGGGGAAAAAAAAGAATACTGCTTCAAGCTCAAGTGTGGAGCAAATCCACACACCTGACTCAAGATACACACTGTAGCATCAGAAAAGCACTAGCCATCTGTTTACAGCAGTTCCTCAACGCCCTATTACATTGAGCAACAATGCTCCAGAGATACCTCTTAAAGGTGTGACGTTTAGCCTTTATTATGTATTGGTTTCCATGCAAATGTTACAGCGCAGACAGAAAGAAACCTTTGATCAAGGCTCTTATTTGGTGATAGTGGGACTGTAGTATTAAGAAATGGTCTGAGAAGCAATTCAATCCATTGAAATAAGAATCTAGAACAGACTGGTTTTTATTTTGCTTATAGTGCTGCAGTTGCACTTTGACCTTGATGACTGGTTTGCTATTGTTTTAAATGAGATATTGTCCCCTTCAGATTTGGGCAAGTACTAATAGATGCTTGTAAAACCTTTCGTTTTCCAATTACAGCTCCATTTCTTACTGATAAATTAGCATTGATGTTTCTGATTGGGAGTATTGAGTAGGCTGGAGAGACACCATTCAGCGCCTGCTGAAGGAGTTATTCAGGACAAGAGGAGTTTAAAGATGTAAAATGTGCTCTCCCTCTTCTTTGATGCAGTGATTCATTCTTTATATCTTCGTCTCTGTCTTTCGGTTCCCATGGTTCAACTGGCCTCTCCAGGCATTAGAAGTTTCCAAATAAATATTACAAAATATTTACACAAGCTACCCTTTCCAGCTTATAGCAAACAGCCTCGGCACTCATTTGAGATTTTGAATACACCAATACATACAGCACCAAGCCTTCAGGCTCAGTAAAAAGGGAAAGGAATTACTACAAAATTGCAGGTAAATATTTATTTGAAAATACCTCAGCAGTGGCAGTCAGTACAGACAGTGTTTATTGTTCACAGGGATCTCTGCCCTGATTAGGGAGTAAAAAAAAAAGCCACCAAGAAGATGGTTTGACTGAATAACAACACAATGGCTGCCTGGTATGAGAGCAGATTTAGTCATGAGCAGACTGAAAACACACATCTGATTCTGAGGCGATCTTCTGACAGAAAAAGTGAACAGTTTAAAGTGTGGGATATTACAGAGGTATTACATCCAGTTTAAACACCCTCAGACCATTTTACTGAGTTCAAATTACCCAAAGAGCTGACTAGGAAGTTAAAAAAAGAAGAAGAAAAAACCCAGGGCTATATTTATTGCATTGGTAAATATAGAGGCAAACATTTTTGATACAGGTGATAACATATAAAGGCATGTAAAAAAGTTACTATATTATTATGATTCAGTAAAATGGCTGCCTGGTTTTTACGTTCAGGAAACCTGCTGACTCAAAGGAGACATCAGCTTGTCCCACACCTCCAGTTTTATGATAGCCCTGCCTAAAGGACACATGGTGGCCCTTATATCCAGTAATTTTCCCTCATAGTTAATGCCTGACCCATTGGCCTCCTCCCTCACAAAGCCCTGTGGGTTCTTTTGATAGTACATTTCTTTATAAAGGGCCTGGTCACACTCCTTTCCTTTCGGGTAGATGCCCACTGCAAACCAATTCTTATACATATTGTAGTCCCAGGGGACCGAAAACATGAGGGCAAGGGTCTCACTGTAGTCATTTCTGCTTCGCTCGAACAGGTCGTAGGTCATAACCCCCACGCTGCCAGTGGCATGAGCGCTGGTCTTGCTGAAAGTGCATACTTCAGTCTTGAGGGGGCGCACCGTGGGCTGAGGTGGATTGGAGGTTTCACCGCTCTCAAGATACACCCTGTGGGATTTATATGGATAAATCACCAATGTTAAACGCACATATTTACAGTTTTCTGTTATCGTTTAATCACCATAACATTGTTCCAAACATGCATGCCTACTATCTTCAGTGGAACACGATAATAATATTTGGAATTTCTTTTTTTTTTTTTGCTTCTTCCATAAAATTAAATGTAAGTACAGTAAAAGGGGTATATATATATATATATATATATATATATATATATATATATATATATATATATATATCCCAGTATTTTAGGTTCCACAGAAGAAAATGACATGAGGGTGAGTAAATAATAACAGAATTTCCATCTTAATGCATTTGATATACATATATACATATTACTCAAATAGAGGTTTAGAGACAAAGTTTTAGTTTTGAATGCTTGGTTAAACATTAGTTTCGTGTCTGGTTGTAGTCTCACTTTGGGTTGAGGAGGCAGTAGTTGTTTGTCAGGTTGGTGATCTCTATGGTGGCGTGTCTCCTGCTGCTCACGTTGGCAGCGGCAGCCTCAGCAGACTCAGTCATGATGGAGCACGATAGATCTGATTGACGGCTGAAACGGAGAGAAGTAGAGAGAAGAGGGATGGTGTGAGAAAAGAGGTCTGTACCTCACAGTAAAAAGAAGTGGAAATGCAGTTGAGAGCAGCGCTGCTGTGAAAATAAAATAACTTTTCTCTTGTTTTTCTTTGATATGAAGTTTGCTAACACAAGTTAATTTCCCTCTGTTTGAACTGGCGTATTTGAATTCAGTATTTTATTCCTGAAACAGATTCTGTACTGTCTGGTGTGTGTATGCGCATACACTTCAATATAAAACCCAGAAGCATTAGATTAAAGTTCATATATTGTCACTGTTGTCATCGTTAACTAGGGAATAAACAGGGTCACAGTACAGTATATAGACACAAATGCCCCTCTTTAAAAAACGTTGTGCCTGTAGCAATCTGCAGTTTTAGAATGCATTGCTTAATTAATTGTCCATAACTGAATAAACTGGCTTGCAATGTTATAATTTAGAAATAGAAATAAAAGGGGTCCATTAGAATACATTACAATTTATTTTTGATTATTAAGTTATGATTATTAAGCATATTTAGTCTCAAGGAGAATGAAAGCTTACCTCTGTGGTAGTCCGGAGTGTATTTGTGTGTGTGTGTGTGTTGCTCAGTAACAGTGCGTTCTGAAAGAGTCACTGCGTTTTTACTTTGTCCCTTTCCCAGTCTTCATGATCAACAACAAGAACAGAACATACCCACCTGTGAAAACAAATGTGTGCTTACTAAAATTTAGTGTACACCCTCTTTACGCACAAGCATGGAGATGCATGCTCACACACATATCATCTCAGATTGGTGGGAAGATGTGTGGTTTCACAGGTCCACACCTAAAACTAGTTGCTAGATTTCTTAGACCAGAACAGTGAAGATGCATGTACAGATCTGTCTCAGAAATGACTCAGTTTTTAAGGGATTCAAACATAAGCATGATGGCATTTTCAGGAATACGTTTTAGGTGAGGTTTCCTGATAATTGATAATAATTAGTCTTTGTTGTATTTAATACAGAAATAATAGTATTTTGAAACCGTTTGGATTGTAATGTTTGTTTTGTTATATGTTTTGAATAATGAGTCTAAAATAATATTCTCACTTCATTTCCTGCTTGAAACTATAGTGGAAAAAAGTTCCTCAAAGAAAAAAAATAGGCGGTTTGCACGCACACACACACACACGCACGCACACACACACACACACACACACACACACACACACACAGACATATATATATATATATATATATATATATATATATTTATTTATTTATTTTTATGTTTTTTGATAGGTTAACATTTGTTTATGGTTCATGGCTTTAAAGTGTTTAATTTTTATGTGTTTCATTTGATGTTTCCTATAAGAAATGTAAGTGAAAAGCAAAGGGCAGCTTGTAGAGTTGGGTTGCATAAATGTATCTATACTTCATAAATTATATTTATGAATTGATTACTAATTATCTCAATTATATACTAATATATACTAATTGTATCTCTTTTGATAGAAGCATCAGCCACATTATCACCTCATTTTATATCATATATAATGCATATAGTGGAGACACAGAAGCAAACGTGAGTATTCAGGCTTTTTCTTTTTATTTAGATACATTTTGAGAAGTGAAAATCAGAATATTGGGCAGCATAAATGCAGGTTTTAATACAGACAAAAAAAGTGATACAATTTGAAAGCACAATGGCATGCACATGATGAAATTTAATAAGCATATGATGTTTAAGATCATAAAAAGTATATATTTTTTATTTTTATTTTATTAATCATTTGTGTACTGGTACTCAGACCCAATTTCTTTATTATTTAGCCCATCTTATCATAGACCTCTAGCTTAATAATAGCCTTGCCCACAGTAGACATGGTGGCCCTTAAATCTATTTTCTTCCCTCTGTGGGTGATTCCAGATCCCCCCACATCTGCACGGGTGAACTGACTGAAGTCCTTCCCCTCATACATGTGCTTGTACAGGGCCTTGTCACATCCACGGCTGCTCTCAAACAGCCCGATGCCCATCACGTTCTTGTAGAGGTGGTAGTCGAAGGGGACAGAGAACAGAATGGCCATGCGCTCAGTGCACATACGGTTCTGCATGTGGAAGAGGTCATAGGTCAAGATGCCCACAGCCCCGGTGGCAGTGTTGTCATCCTTAGTGAATGAGCAAACCTCGGTCTTGGCGGTGCGGATGGTGGGTTGGGGTGGATGGTAACTGAACCCACTGGACATGTACACTCTGAGAGAAGTTTATAGTTAACACTGGTAAATAATATTTAATAGATATGTACAATTACAATAAATATCAGAGAGTAACTGAAAGGGATTTGCCCCGCACTGTAACAGTTACAGTGTACAAATGAACATAATTCAATTCTTAAAGTCACTACTTTTTCAGACAAGAGTTTTCCTGATTTATCACTCACTGATCTGATTTTGTCAGTAACTTAGTTTAAATAATTGTAAATGAAAATAGGCATGACTTTTCCTTACTTTGGATTGATAAGGCAGTAATTGCTGCTAACATTGGTGATCTCCACTGTACAGTTCCTATTAGTGTTTATTGTTGCTGACACAGCTTCTGCGTTCTGCATGTTGGCACTGCTTCTGTGGGGGGTCATGAAAGAGGAAAAATATTTTTTTTAAAGGCTGAAAAAATGGAAAAGAAAAAAATTGCATTCAACAAATTAGTAAAGGGCCATGTAAAAAATAAATAAAAATTATGTATATATATATAGGGACTGGCTGTTGCCGCCATTCACTTACATTGTATTTAAAAATGCAACTTGGATATTCTGCTACATAATTATTCTCTTAAAGCATATGAATTGTCTCGCAAATCCTACAGCATTTTAATCAAATAAATGTGATTGACATGCAGCTCAAAATATACACAAAATCAATGCAAAGCCTAATCTGTCTTCTTATCAGAAACTATCTGCTAAATATGACAGCAGGTTGACAGATGAGTGTTTTCTACTGTTTTAGCACAGGCGCTAAAAGATCTCAAATAACACGCCTGACAGCTCGGCAGAATATGGAAAGCCACTTGCGGGCTCCATATGGTTCGGAGAACTAAACCGTTAGCAGAGACAAACAGTGATGCATTGAGCTGAGAATCATGGCAGACACAAGCAATATGAGACTTTTTACTATCATTACAGTGCAGATGAATTAAGGGTTAATGCTCATTTCTGTATTTAAGAAAAAAAAAAAAAAAAATTACCGTTTGTTTTTTACAGCGCACACATGGAACTTTATCACAAACTGGTTAATAAGTACTTGACAGTTACCTACTAGTAGAGGTTGCTGCGGCTGAGGGAATTTAGGGTTTGCTGCTCTTCTGTTTCAGCTCAGATGAACAAAGTGGTGTGTGAGTGACAGAAACACTCATAGACACACAAACACCTGTTTGACAAACACAGGCGTGTCCCCCCTTCTTTCCCCTCCAATGCTGACAGGAAGAACTAACTAGCATTTGTGGGAGAGTTTGAAGGGTGTTGACTAACTAACTGCTTTCATAAATCTTCAGTCACATAGCTCCATTTAGCGAATTCATGGGCAAACAGCCAATAAAAATGCCAGATGAAATACCTTGTTGGTTACAGTGCAAATATTGAATTTAAAATGAATGATGAATAGAACTAAATCCACCAACGCCCAAACCCCTTGTGAAAAGTGATACTAATAAGAGAGGGCTTAAAGATAATGTAAGGGCAATGGGAGATTATAGCACACTTGTGTAATATTTGCACTATAGTACATCTCATCAAAGCATGTTAGAGCATCTCTCTCCTAAGAGTGACAGTGTGTGATTGAACATGTCATGGTCCGATGAAGCAAGAGAGGGAAAGCACACAGCCGCTCCCTTAGCGCAGACAAAACTGAGAGTGTTGTGAGTCCCTCTGCATGTACAGGCATTTCCCATTCATTCCAGCACAATTTGTAAACTCACTCACACACCTAGACTTGGCAGGAATGTGCAGAAATGTTTTAAGGATGCACCCACATCTGACCGAAAGTTCAGGGCCCTTATTCATTTTCCAACAGGGGGCAGCAAATATACACATGCTCGGCCCATTAATCCTCTTCTAATTATGATTTTACATTCCTGGAGATGCTTTTATTTCCAGTTTGATTAAATTAATTATACATATATTTTAAAACAAATGCCAAGTGAGCTATGCAATGTTTTTCTTAAAGGGATAGTTCACTCCAAAATGAAAATTCTCTTAAGTTAATTTACTCACCCTCATTCATGTTCTTTAGAAGAAAGAAAGTCATACAGGTTTGGAATGACTTTTTTTTTTTTTTTTTTTTTTTTTTTTTGGTGGGCTATCCCTTTTAAGCTTTGCTAAAAGTACATTTAAAGATTTAATGTAGCCATTGAGAATATTTAAATGCATTAGTATGAATTTTAATGAATCCGTCTGATTATAAATGCTTCTTCATAGTAGTCCCTATAAGCCATCAATTTTTTTTCTTCTTGTTTTTACAGTGACCAAGAAAAGCTCAAAGTGACTTTTTGGCTATCCAATAAAACGCCTGATTCACATTCTCTCCACCAGCCGAGGTAATTCAGCTTCGGCTAAATCCTTTCAAAGGAAATCAAAAGCTAACCTTATGATTAGATGTATTTCAGTGTAAAGTCCACATCCCATTACCTGATCCAGTGGAGGCTCTCTAAATGCATAAGCTGCCGTGCGTCTGAAGGGCTAAAGATTAATCTTTGGAGCCTATGGAGCTTTTCACAGGTAGGGCCTTTCATATGATGGACTAATAACTATCGTTCTCGGGTTTGTGTGTAAGTATGTGTGGTGGGGGGTTATGCAAACAGAAGTGATTATACACAGTCAGGCTGAGGTGTGTGTATGTGTAGGGGGTTGGAGCTGCCGGTTGATTGATCGTTAAGGGGGACGCGAGGTTCCGCATGCTCACTTTGTGATGAATAGGCTGTCAGATGCCCTCCAACTACCCAAACAAGGCCGTGGTAAAACAGGCATTTAAGTGATTACACCAAATGCGTAAATATTAAACGTCCATTACGGAGGGATTATATGTGCTGCCACTCTGCAGATGAGAAGCAGGTGAGCGAGAAAAAAGACAGTGATGCGGCGATGAGAGAAAAATGTAATAGAAAAAAGGACAGGTGCCTAAGCTGTTTCACACCCGACTTAGGTTTTTCTGTTTATTCTCCACAATGACCAAATCACAGGCATTAATCTCATTTTGAGAGCACTTGAGGTGCATGTTTTGTGTGTTGTGTGTCTCTGATGCTTTAATTTGACTGGGCATGTTACCGCGTCCCCATATTCAAATTAGCTGAGATAAAGAACATTTCCAGAGATTCAGCGAGGGTCTGAGGCTGGGAATGTGTGAATATTTATCTTGTATTTAATGATGATTTGTGCGGTTTGCCCTTTAATTCCTCTGCAGCCCGGTAATCGATAGGGTGGAGTGCGACAGGAATACATTTACGTAGTCTCCAGGTAGAAAGAGTGAGGCTGCAACCTGCAGGAATTCTTTTTAAACTCACTTGTCAGACAGAAAGAAGCCTGAGAAGATAGTGTTGTCCTTGTAGGTATGCAGAGTTGTATTGGATAGTCAAGCACAATTTTTGGTCTGACTAGCTTAGATCCTGTTGAGAGTTGGACAATTGTGATGTTTCATCATATTAATTTCAAATATTTAATGAATAAATAAATAATTGAAAGATGTTAAAACCAAACTTGAAAATTGATATTAAGGTTAAAGTATTTGTCAAATATGCACAGAGAAAGATGATGTGAGGTTGCTTGTGTGATTTCAATATATCGTAATTTTTTTTAATCAGTTCTAGAATTAAAATGTATATCTATTGTGGCATCTTTTGCTTCAGAAATGTATCCGTTTAATTCAGTAAAACGCAAATTTTTCCAACAAACATTTTTCTTAATCTTGTCAGACATTTTGTATTCTGCCTCATGAAGTGACAGCCACAAAACAAGACATGGTCTTTCTTTCTTTCTTTCTTTGGCATGGAAATAAATCTGTGGTACAATCATGCTTGCTCATGTTTCCTGTTTATATAGTCTAGTTGTCATATTTGGGACAAATGTATTTTTCCTTTGTCTGTCTTTTCTTATCTTATCTAATTTTTATTTAATTTTTGTCTATGGTTCCACAAGTCCCTATCTCCCTCATTCAATTTATCTTTAAAAATGTATTTTACAGTTCCTGTTTGTCTTCTTATTCTCTCTTTCTGCAAGATGCTGTCATGTTTTGGCTCAGCTACCTCTGATTGCTCCCCCAATATTGGCTCTAGTCTCTCTGTTCTGTAAAGCCAGAGCAGTTATCATACCATTGTTTCCCACATATTGGTCTCTTCCTTTTGTTGTTCTGTCAGTGTTGCTCATCTTGGTTTGTCAGGAGCACAGTTCCTTTGTGTTAGTGTAGCTATTATGCTGTCCTACTGCATTTATAAAAAATACTAAAACTTTACTTAAAGGGATAGTTCAACCCCAAAAAATTGTCATCATTTACTCACCCTCATTGTCTCTTGGAACACAAATGAGATATTTAGCAGAATGTCCTAGCTGCTCTTTTCCATACAATAAAAGTGTCAGCTGTCATTGGTCTATAAACATTCAGTGTACAAGTTTGGCTTTTTTGGTACAAGCTTACAACTCAATAATTATATTTTATTTAAAGAAATTAGTACTATTATTTTTATTATGTATTTTATACATATATATAAAATACATATAATTTATTCTAGTATTTATTAATCTTTTTTAATGTTAGTTAATGAAAATAAAGTCGGTCAATGTTCGTTTATGTTAATTCACAGCGCATTAACTAATGTGAGCAAGCATAACTTTTGATTTTAATTCATTAGTAAATGTTAAAATTAATTTTAGATTAATAAATGCTGTAATAAGTATTGTTCATGCTTAGTTCATGTTAACTAAAGTAGTTAACTAATGTTACCTAATGAACCTTATTGTAAAGTGTTATCATTCATTTATTATGAAAACCTCTGTGCTTACAAAGACTATATTTAATTATACATTGTCATATCAACAACAAGTATACAGTCTGATGCCTCTTTACCTGAAGCCAGTTCATTTTGAACTGAAAAATGGCTGAATGAAGAAAGTCAGTTGAGAACTCAGCAACAGCTTTTAATGATGCACTGAATGAGTGAGTTTGATTCAAATTGCTTTTGATTTCAAGAGTCATTTTTAACTGATTCACTACAAAGAAGAGTCTTCAAAGTTAATTGAAAGTAGACACATTTATACATCGTGGCTCTCAAGCGATGTTACAAGATTTAGGGAAATATTACCTTATGAAGAGTGGTTGCTGTTTAAGAGCTTATTATTATTATTTTAGAAGTGAGAGAGAGCAAAAGGTTTCACAACGCACAAAATGTCACACTAAACCTCCTGAGCAAAAGTCACATGACAGATGGTTATTGGTGGTGATGACTAACAATTAAATAATACGAGTATACATCACCATTAGTGTCTTTTTTTTTTGAGGCCCTTTTTTATTATTTTTCACATGGCTTGCTTGCACTTTGTTCAGCAAACATTTCCCAGACTGTCAGCTGTGTTGTATGTGTGTCCATTTTAGTCACCTCCTGGAGTATGAAGCCTAAATGAACATCAGTAAATGATGACAGAATTGTTAGAAAAGATAAAGAATGCAACCATAATGAGAAAAAGAGAAAAAAGTGTTGAGTGAAAGGAGACAGAAAGAGGAGTGTAGAGAGGGAGATAAATCAATACTTTCTTGTCTTGCATTCCAGCGTGCATATGGGACATGTCCTCACCTTGTTCTCTCATGCCTCTCTGCTCCTTCATCCCTCATTCACTCTCTCGCTTTTCCTCCACAGACATATCCTCTCATCCTTCCTTCATAAGAAATATAATCCCATTGATCAGAAAACCAATGGGAAACATTTCTTTGTAAACACACAGCCATTCAACAGGAGGCCAGGTACTCTGTTGGGAATTTATGACAGATGTGTGTGTGTGTGTGGTGATTACTGTAAGTTGTGTCTGCACATGTTCTATATTTGACTCCTGAGATCCTGAGTGGCTAAGAATCAATTATAAGTCTTATTGCCTTCCTGTCTTGTCACCCCTCATCTCCAACACGTCATATCAGTGTCGACTGAGGGCATGAACGCCCACGTTTGTTTTCGTACGTGCACATTATATTTGATTCCTTCCACTCCCACCAGTGCAATTAAGTGTTGTGCTCAGTGGACGAGGGGATCAAAGGTGTGACAGTTCTCTTTTGACTGCAGATGAATGCCGAGTGAAGGCACAAACGGACCAGTGCAATTCTGGTTATGGATTTTTTTTTTCCCTGATCCCACTCTCTCTCACCTGTCGCTCCCATTGCAGTGTGTGCAATTGTGTTTAGATGTATGCATATCTCTGCGGAGTGTGAGAGTGTGTTGTGTGACAGGCCATGGCCTTAAAGAGAGCAGAGTCCTTTCCTTTCCTCAGACTGATCCTAAATCATCGGCTGACACTTTAAAAGGCCACCACATAGCTTTTTACTCTGTCTCTGTCACTGTACATGAGTTCTCTCTGTGTGTGTGTGTGTGTGTGTGTGTGTGTGTGTGTGTGTGTACTTGAGTTGAGGGATCCACGAGACTTCCCATTTTTGTATTCCATTATACACAGTTGTGCATTCATTTGCAAACCCTATCTAAAATACAATAAAACCATAAATATTGTGAAATATTACTACAGTTCATAAGCACTGTTTTTGGTTTAAATAATATGTTATTTTATTCCTGTAATGGCAAAGCTGAATTTACAGCAGTTCTACAGCAATACAACACATTTAGATCTGCGTTATTTACAATTTTATTATAGATTTGTGCATTCTCAATTACTTAATATCAGATGCAAGCATGAATTATGTAATAAAAAAAGGGCTGCAAAAACAGAAAAGATCAACAAAAAGATAATATATTATTCTGTTTGCTGTCAAAGTCAGTGAGTGACATTAAGATGCTCATTGCAAGCTTTAAGAGTGGACTGCTTTTGACTTTTGGCCTACACGATGAATTTGAAATAAAAATCTAATATTTTTCTAGTTTTCATGGATCTGTGGTGTAGCAGATTGTTGAGTGATGTTGCACAAAGTGGAAGAGAGAGATTTGCTTTGTCAACTGGTGATCCCCCCCCCCCACACACACACACCTATACATAATTTCCTTGCTTTACTTCTAATGTCATTTCAATAAAAAGTTCCAAAAGCTAAATAATAATAATAATAATAATAAATTGTCACTTTTACCCAGTCTCCTTGAAAATTCATTTTTCACATCATGTCTTAGACTTCTCCCTCAGATTAGTGACATCAGTTCAGCAAGTCCTAAAACTCCTCTGACAATGTGCCAGAAAGCCTTTAGACTCTACGGTACAATGAGCTGACACACTGTTCTCAAGAGAAGTTCATCCATTCCACAGTTCATCCACTGTCACTCTTCACACACATGCACATCTGCTCAAGTAAATGTGTAATATCAGAATTAATGACATTGTAAATAAATGTAAAGTATATACAAATTTCTGAAGATATAATTTTAGTGACGCTCGCCTTTCGTGATAGTTATTGGCACAATGTTATCCTTGTAGCTTCCAAATGAAATAAAAAAGTGCCCATGTAAATGTGGCCAACGATACCTTTTATAAGAGAGGCTTAAAGCATGCTAACCAGCACACTCTCAAAATTACGGAGCCCGCACATGACATGCAGGAAAAAAATATTAGACTAAATCGTGGGCATGATTTACTAATTTGTTCCCTCAATGTACTAAAACATGCACAGGATTACTATTGCGTTCCAATGATTTACAATTTCATTCACTCGATTTATAAATAGTGTGCACGATTTACTAAATTTGTTCCCTCGATTTGCTTAATCGTGTGCACGATTTAGCAAATCTAGGGCACGCAATAGTAAATCGAGGGAACGCAACAGTAATCCTGTGCACATTTAGTACATTGAGGGAATGAATTAGTAAATCGTGCTCACAATTTATTTATTTTTTCTTGCATGTCATGTGCTGGGCTCCATACAAAATGCAGGTATATTCACCCCAAAACTTTTCAACTTTCATCTACATTTTAATGAAGTTGGTTTGGGTTATTGAATGTAATGTCACTCCTGTTTATAACCAAACTGTGTGTGAATCTAATAATGCTCTAAAACAGGGCTGACAACTGTATTCTGCTGTTGTGTGAAGGCAGGCTTGGTAACCGGGCCCTAAACAACTGTGAAAACATGAGGGAATTGAATGAGGAACTTTCACATTTTGACACATGTCTGAAATATGAAATCTTTATCCATTTTAATCAGTGTGGATATTGTTGAACACAGAGACAAATCGTGCTCATCTCCAATGACCCAGGCGGGGAAAAATGAAAGTCCACACCCTATCAGTAAATAAATCAATCAAAATTTAATTCAGACTTGCACACGATGACCTTCACTTCGGCGGTCTTATAAAAATGGCCATCATGCCACGTGAATTTCATTTACGGTCTCCTACTCTCTGTCCTCTAAAAGCAATAAGGAGTAATTGGGTATGGCACTCACTCATACCAAATTATGTTTTTCAGTCCTCCACACTGAGCTGTCACGGAAACACAATCCCTCTCTTACTCTCTGTCATCCATTGTCTTGCTCTCTTTCTCCTCTATGCACATTTATCCCATTACTCTCACTGTGGAGACTAATTAACTCTGCATAAGTGAAAATGAGAATTGGTTTCTAGTGGGTGTTGGATGCATGACAGAGTCTCTCAATCCTCACATACATGGCTTCCACACCTTTCGCTTCCACTGTGATTGTTAATCTGTATGTCCCCAATTAAAGCCCAATGGGGGTGTCATCACGATGTCATCAGGTGTGTGCTCATTAACACTCAAGGGTTCACTCGGCCCACTCAAGACCTGGGATAGTATCATTTTCCTTGTGTAATAAAGAGGAGTGGAAATGAGTATAATACATATATATGTGCACAACTGTGATTTTGTTGTAGGCAGGAGCCCACACGTAATAACAACCATGATATATTCAATACAGGAACCTGAATTGTATGGAGACATGTACCGCCACTTTAGAAATGTTTTGACCAGACTGTGTCCCGGAGACCCAGTGTGCGTAGTTTATCTACAACCCTAAACAAACACACCTGAACCAGCTAATCAAAGTCTTCAGGATCACTGAAAAATTGCAGATAGATGTGTTGAACAGGGTCTCTACAGGTTTCTGCAAATTTAAGACCTTTAACTGGTAAATCGTTCTCTAGTGGTGCATGCAAGACTTTTCCAATCATTTAGTCCCTTTCAACTCTGCCCTTTTTTTTACAATTAGATCTGCCTTCATCCAAACAATATCCAATGGATAAAACCAAATCCCCATTCTACATTTTTGTTCTTTCACTCAGATTCACTCAGAAGTACATCACAATACAAATGACCAGATGTGTCACTACTTTACTTCCGGCCCCGATTCTGAGTGCTTGCTGGCGCTTCGTCCAATAGCATGAAAACACAATTCACAAGAATAATCAAGAACCACAGTGTTCATGAATTAACAGCTTTTATTGGAACAGCATGGCAGAATTTCCTACTGTGCAAAGGCTGGTGATCATGGGTACTGATCAAAAGGCTTGTATGAATAGTATGGACTGAAGTAAACACTAGCGGAACTCTGTAGCCTTGTTTGTTATCAGAGGATTGTGTTAGTATCATGGTAGGAGTCAGTGCTCTCTGAAAACAATAATGCAAAGGGAACAGATGTGGCCCACTGTGCCTGGCAACACATGAAATGTCAAGTGCACTTGAAAGAATCACTGTGTGCAGAATCAGAATAACACACTAATAACTCACACACAAAGATGAAACCAGCCAGCATTTATTCTATGACCTCTCCATATTTTTTTTTTAATTATTATTGTATGCTGTTATTTGTTATTTAATTAATCCGAATTGATTTTAGTATGCAGTGTATAATAGAGAAATGCTTTAATAATAATTGCTGTAAATGCTTAGTTTTAGTCACCGTAGATCCAAACTAACTGATTTATTTCAGTTAAATTGAATCTGATATGAAAATGTGGGGCTACTCGGAGAATTGCATTAGTATCCACTTTTTTTTTTGTTATATTCTGTTGAAATACTTTTTCTTTTTTATTCAGCTTAGAATATAAATTCGGAATAGATTGGTTTATTTCCCTGGAAAGTGTAAACACTGCATCCCTGTGACATAATATTAAAGCATCGTTCTGTTTTTTTTTTTTTTTGAGAATCCTGAGCTGCCTGACATAATAGCACTGACTCAACCAATGCTGTGACTTTGGGGGAGGAGTTACCTCTCTTTCTGACCAGTGGCAGGCAGAGGAAGTGTTTGGAAAACGTGTTTGAAAACAGTCATTATTCTTTCAGTTTCATTTACAGTAGTGCCATTAGTGATGTAAGTTACACCATTCATGTTTAAAGGGATAGCTCACCCAAAAAACAACATTGGATCTAATTGTCTTTTATTTTATGGATATTTATAATATCAAAACGGATATTATTTACAGTATATAAGATATTATTAGATTAACAGATATCATTAGTGTGAGTAAATGATGACAGAACTTTCTTTCTTTCTTTCTTTCTTTCTTTCTTTTTTCTTCTCCATCAGTATGACATTAAATGTACATATCTCACAGCCCTATTCTCTGTGGACAGATTATATGCAAAAGAGCATCCATCATAGGATAAGCCTCGGCGTGAGAGTCATTGGTCTCCTGCGGGTCCCGATCAGCAATAATCACCCCCTTCTCAGTACTGGCAATGCTAACATATTGATCTGTTTCATGTCCCCTCTCTATGCACATTTATTTTCATTAATGTTGTTACACACAGGACACTTTAGACATCACAGAGAAACAAATACACACACGATTCAATAGGGCACTGTGGTCAGGGGTCTCCGACCACTTGGGGGCCCCAAACTGTTGCAGATATATTATTATTATGCATGTAGTTCTTCCTGAGTAATTGGCTGATCATTATCAAATTCTGCCTTACTAAAGAAAAGATTGTGTCTGATAGCAAGCAGCTATTAATAATCTGGTTTGCTCAGAGAGCAGAGGAGGCTGTTCAGAAAAATCACTGACGTTTTCTGTTCTATGAAAAACTTTATTCAAGAGTTGATTGAATAATAAACAGGAAGCTGATTTGAAATGTAAGAAACTGAAAATTAAATTAATAAAAAATAATAGCATAAGTTAATGGAATTTTGGAAGATGTAGTTTTACAGTGTTATTTAATTTTTTAAGAGGGATTTTAAACAAGTCTGCCAAAAATACACTCATTATATTAAAGGAACAGTTCACCGAAAAATGATAATTACGCCATGATTTACTCACAAGGGAGTGAATGGAAGCCCAAAATTCAGAAGGCCTTCACTGTCTTGAGGGCGAGTAAATCATAGGGTAATTTTCATTTTTGGGTGAACAGTTCCTTTAACAATGAATTTTATCAATAATTGTTATATGAATTTCTTTCTTTCTTTCTGTCTTACTTTTTTCTTTCTTTCTTTCTTTTGCTGTCGATTCAGATTCAAGAACTGCATTGGAATTTAATAAGCATTCACAATTTAATTTTGAATGCTGAACAACCCTGGTGTGTAAATGTGGAAGGGAATTGAATTTGTTCTCAGCAGTCCAGGATCTTTTAAATAGGTGCACAACCACGCTAAGTGAGAAAGGTATGCCTTATTCAAGCAGCATGGGAGTTGTTTCAAACTGCTCTCGAACAATATATATGTTAAAAACCTATTAGGCTTTCCTCCTGCTACAGTCCTCCTAACTGGGTTTTTAAATGGAACGTAAGTAATGGACATTAAGGAAAAGGACTGGGGGGAGGGGGGATTAGAGACAGAGAGTCCTGTTTTAATTAGTGTGGCCATCTGAGGTATAAGAGGTGGCTTGTTGAAATCCCCCCATATTAATGAGAGATGACCTAACCAAAGTCACACTGACTTCAGCAAACTGTTACCATTCTCCTTCAGAGCAGAGCAGCAGCACCGCACACTCCCTCCAGTCACAAACCACCCGCTGTTCATAATCAGCACTCTGTCTGGGCACAGAGGCAAATCAATACATCATAAATATATGCTGTAATGTTTATTCATGGATGATCGGTGAGCCGCAGAGGCCACAAATCTAATTCATTCAACACTATCGTGTACAAGCAGGAAACAACAGCAGCCATTAAATACAGCTGCAATCGACCGCTCTGAGAGATTCCAGCAGTGCCGCGTCCGATTGTGCCTCGCAGCCACACTGTAACACAGGATCTGTCCAATCACGGCACTGAGACAAAAATCCACTGATGCTGCACTGCCTTCTGGGACTGTGCCTGCTGTCAAGCTGCAAGTTTTGGTGAGGGTGCTTTGTTTTTCAATTCATTTATCTTGCACAAAAGAAAAGGATGAGCACTTATTAACTTCCCACTTGCCCCACTCCTCCTCCCAGAGGTATCCCTCCATAAATAAAAGGAGTGAAGATCTTAGCATAACTGTTTGTTTCTCTTTAAAAAAAAAAAGTAATTAAGAGTGTGGGATTGAAGGGCAGTGAGCCAGAAGAGGAGTCTGGGGAATAATTAAGGATTGATCAACAAGAGAGACATCTACAGGAACTTCAGTCTGCGTTGGCACGATCACAGATGGCGCTCTCAAAATATCTTTGTTTGTATGTGTGTGTGTTTGCGCGTGCAGGTAGTTTAAAGGGACCTTACGGTGCAAACTAAAATGTCAATGTTTTACAGTCGTAGAAAAGGAATAAAAGGTGAAAGGTACAATAATAAAAAAAGAATACAATAAAGTGGTAAACTTAAAATGGTAACATCTGAATTAACTATTTTTATTCGTCAAAAATATAATTTAATATCACTGAACCAACCTATATACATTAATTTATTCCAACAAATTGAATTTTCATGGGTTAAATCAGGTAGAAATAGGTAGCAATCGCAGGTTAAAACTTTTTTTTTTTTTACAGATTAGAAATGCATAATAATTTGGCAGAAAGAGGAGTTGCTGTAAAACCTGATCTATACATTACATTATGTGACAAAATCACAACAAAATTATAAAAAAAATTAAATAAATGAAATGAAATTAAATAAACTATACTGTGTATACTGCTTAAGTAACACCGGTAAAACATACAGAAATTAGGAGAGGTTATGTTTCCCTCCACAGTCTGAAACAATGACAAAACACAAATCCAGAGTATTCTGTCCAGTAACAAGCTGGAAACTGACTGACACAGAGCAGCAGAGGAGGACATATGAAATGTAACCTGTCCACAACATACAGTGTCATGTGATGTAACATTGTAACTGAAAGCATTTTGATAGTAGGATTTGATGATGCCTGAGATGTACTGTGTGACATCATTTTTCACAGAATGTGTATAACAAATGTTGATGAAACAAACCATTAAGAGTTTGCAAACTTTGAAATGTCAAGTCCCACTGTGTTCAGATGGTCCATGAAGGTTATAGCTTAAAGCTTAATAGAGTTAGAGAAAACTACAGTAGGTTTACATTTAGTATAGTAAGTTAGTATCTCTACCAGCACAAGCATATACGGCTTGCAAAGTCTCAGTTTCTACGTGTCAGGAAGCAAAGATTAAATAAAACTCAGGTGTTGTTTGCGAGCATGAGGGTTAAGTTACTGAATAACTGGTGGATCAGAGGACTGATAGCAATAACCAGAGTTTCAGACAGAGTTCACTGTGTGGGATATGTCAGAAGAGGGACGGAACTGGTGCACTGAGGAAGGACCAAAAATTTTAAGCAGCACAACCATTGATAATAATAAGCAGCTCAATATAGATGATAATAATAAGAAATGATCTTGAGCAACAAATCAGCATATTAAAATGATTTTTGAAAGATCATGTGACACTGAAGACTGGAGTATTGACTGCTGAAAATTCAGATTTGCATTACAGGAATAATTTGTGTTAATATACACAAAATGTTTTAAAAGAGAAAACAGATATTTTAAACTGTAACAATATTTTACAATATCAGTGTATAAATATATTATCAAATGCAGCCTTGGTGAGCATAAGAGACTTCTTTCAAAAACAGTACATAATCTTACCAATCTCAAACTTTTAAAAAGTTGTGTATATATAAAATATCTCCAAATGTTTGTGTGTATTAAAACATGTAGGTATGTACATTATGTCTATTTGTGTAGTGTCTAAATAATTTTGGGGTCATTGTATATACAGTATATGTAGGGGTCATACTTGTGGTGTCTTAATGTTGATTCTAAAAAATCAAGTCTATTAATGATGCTTTATGAAAATGGGGCTACTGATGTGCATGTACAGTATATGCTTCTGCGTGTTTTTTGTGCCAAGAGCATAGTCTTTATACTGGCTGGGGTAAACATGCTCGCTCTCGAGCCGTCAGGCCCCAGACAGCTTACCTTGCTGGCCTCTTTCTCCTCCATTTAGCTCTAAAAGCCAATCCATCCATTCACAGATCCCTCAACCACCATGATGGGCAGCTAATAAATCAAGATTGTGTGTGAACCGGCACCTTTCCTTTTTTTATATTCAGGGAAGGTCTGATTCCTCAACCTTGCCCCAACGTGTAAAAATGTATGAAAAAAGAAATAAATAATGCTTGCACTTAGCTGACACACACACCATGCCTCTCTGAAGAGAATGATGTTTTGGTCCTGGATGCACTGTCAGTCAGGTGCTATTTCCTGAAAAATGCCCCGACCACAAATCAATAACCTGCCATTTGTGATTAAGGGAAAGCAGCAGGAGACGGGGAAGGATGGTGAGGAGGACAGAGAGAAAGACGAGACAAAGATAGCAAACTTTGAAAAATGACAGCAAAGGCAAGAAATTTTTAGAGAATAAGTTACTATAACTGATGTTAAATATGTAGATTTTTGGTCTTGTTACCAACAGTTTTAATATCATATCATATTATATATATATATATATATATATATATATATATATATATATATATATATATATATATATATATATATATATATAAAACATTTAGGCAACAGGTTTCAAAGTGGAAGGTATAAAAGCTTTCCAGTAGTCAGTGCCAAAATGTGTTGGCCCCACATACAGTGACATACAGTAGAGAAAATGCAACACTTTGAGGGGGACAATTTATCACCCGAAACTGCTCTTATTGCAGCAACCCTCCTATGACTCTATGTCAGAAACTATGATTCATTTCCTGTGTGAAGGAATTCCGGCAGAGGAAATGAATAGAGTCCATAAATTCAGACAGACAACGCAGAGGGAAAGGCATCCAGCCTCTGAGTTCTAGCTCTGACATTCACTAAACCTGCTGTTCTGAGAGGTTAATATTCTCACTGAAGGAGTAAATGCATTTCTGCTCCTCCCATGAGCACCGGCTCCAAATATAGAGGGACTGGCAGGATTAAAACAACAGTATCTTTAAACAGGGAGCGTGTTTGAGAATGTGAACTGAAACGAGCATCAAGACATTCAGAGTAGATGCCTTATTTACTTTAATTTAAAAAAACAAGGACTGTGAGAGATGGACACATAGTCTGTTGTGTCAATTTGTAATTTTTACAAAATCTGTTTTTTGTTCTCTGGAAATTTGCCAGTGCAAACAATCAACACCCAAATACACGACATCATACTAAATGGACTGGACTTCCATCCCTTACAGCGTCATTTGCATTTGGATCAAACTAAAAGTGCACCAAGTAGCCTAGTTTTTGGTGTGCTAGACAGTTTTGCAGCAATTTTCTGTTACCTTTCCAACTACGAAAGCCCATTTCTGCCTATATTTTTTATTTTTATTTTAGCCATATAGGATATTAAATAAAGATCATGTTCCATGAAGATATTTTGTAAATTTCATACTCTAAATATATCAGAACTTAGTTTTTGATTAGTAATATGCTTTGTAAGGAAAATTAATTTGGACAACTTTAATTCAATACAATTCAATTCAAGATTATTTGTATAGTGCTTTTTACGAGACAAATCATTGCAAAGCAACTTTATAGAAGATGAAGTCTCCACATTATTTAGTAGTAGCTTATCAGTGGTGACTGTCAGTTTATGTACATATGACAGGGATTTTCAGGAAAATTAATACAAGACGTAGTCAGCCAGATGACGAACGCTATTAAAAAAAATTATTATATGATGCAATCAAACTTATAGCAAAGTTTGGTAGTTCTGTATGTTATTTCAGGGTTGGCATCATTTCTTCTCAGGTGTTCTAGATCTAGACTGGAGCTAGTGTAAATCCTAGCAAAACAGAGAAACAAATAGAGACATAATTAGCATAGCAGCTGTTCCAACAAAGTAAAATTAATTAGTTTAACCCAAGCTAAAGAATAAGAATGCACATTTGATCAGATTCAACTGCAGTCACAAATTATGAGATGCATTATTTGAATGCTTGGCGAAAGAGATTCGTTTTTAATCTAGATTTAAACAGAGAGAGTGTGTCTGAACCCAGAACATTATAAGGAAGGCTATTCCAGAGTTTGTAAGCCAAACGTGAAAAAGCTCTACCTCCTTTAATGGATTTGCTATCCTCAGAACTGCCAAAAGTCCAGCATTTTGTGACCTTAGGGAGCTTGATGGATTGTAACGTGGTATAAGGCTAGTTAGGTACGCAGGAGCTAAACCATTAAGGGCCTTATAGGTAAGTAATGATAATTTGTAACTGATACAGAACTTAATAGGTACCCGGTGCAGATATTGTAAAATTGGTGTAATATGATCATATTTTCGTGACCTGGTAAGCAGGGCCGTATTAAGACAGTGTGGTGATTTCTCAATTGTAATTCATTAACTTGTCCATATTTTTTGGACTATAAGTCGCACCTAAGTATAAGTTGCATATATAAGTCGCACTGGACTATAAATCGCATTTATTTTGAACCAAGTTAAAAAAATTACCGTGTGCAGCCGCAAGAGGGCGTTTGCCCACAAATAATAATAAATCTATCAGGTTTTTTGCCTTTAGCAGAACTGCTTCTTCCTTGATTTTGCGCAAGCAAATGTGTCAGCTACATCCCCAAAGTTCATTTCTTTGACCAAGTCCGATTCAATGGTAAACAGGGAAAGTGCAGTCAGTTGCTTCTGTGTCATTGTCATCCTCAGCTCATTCTTCACTCGTTTAAAAAAAACTTTCGATCCCTGGAACATTTTGAATTGTAGCTAAACGTCTAGCGTCCTTGTCTTTCTTTAACTTTCTTTTTGCAAAACCACTCAATTGACGTCTATCCATTTTGATTCATTTTCTGTAGCCATTAAAAAATTGACACACTTGCGCGTACTTGTTGTGGACCAACTCAACTCTGACAGATTGGGACGGAAAGAGGGGGGGGGGACTTATAGCGGTCATGTAATCTTTATTTATTTATAATGTATTATTATTGTTATTGTTAAATTAGTGTTCATAAACGAGTTATTTATGGTCTTTCAAGAATTTCAAGTTAATAATAAAACAATTTACAAAAAATATTTTTAAAGCTTGTGTCATGTGGTGCCCTCCTAGTTGTTGTGAATGGCTGGTGCCCCTGGGCACTGGCCCAAGTGCCCTTATGGATAATCCGGCTCTGCTGGTAAGGACTCTAGCCGCTGCATTTCGGACTACCTGTAGCTTGTTTATTGAAAAATGTCTTCTTCAGAAACAGGTAAAAAAATTTGTAGCATGGCAATGTTTCTAAGATGAAAGAATGCTGTTTTTCTAACATGGGAAATATGGTTTTCAGAAGACAAGTTTCTGTCTGATATACTGTAACACTCAGATTTTTGACTGTAGAGGAAGTAACAGTACATCCGTCTAGTTGCAAACTGTAGTCTACTAGATTCTGTGTACTGTTTTTTTTTTTTTTTTTGGTCCAATAAGTAATATCTCTATAGTTGAGTATCATCAGCATAACAGTGGAAACTAGTCCTGTATTTTCTAATATTATTACCAAGGTGCAACATGTATATTGAAAATAGAAGAGGACCTAGGACAGATCCTTGTGGCATTCCATGTTTTACTGGTGATAAATGAGATGACTCCCATTTAAATAAACAAAACGCAGGTTTTTTTTTTGTCTGTATAGTTTTTTAATCTATCTATGAGTATGTCATGATTTATGGTGTCGAACGCAGCACTAAGATCAAGTAAAACTACGCAAGAAGCAAGTCATATTGTAATTTTAACAAGTGCAGTTTCTATGCTATGGTGGGGCCTGAAATTCTTTATACAGATCATTTTTTTGCAGGAAGGAGCACAATTGAGGAGACTCAACAGTTTCTAAAATTTTAGACATAAATGGAAGATTTGAAATGGGCCTATAATTGTATAATAACTTTAAAGGCGGTTTTCTCAGTATTTAGACTTTTTTGCACCCTCAGATTTTCAAATAGTTGTATCTTGGTCAAATATTGTCCAATCCTAATAAATCATACTGTACATCATTGGAAAGCTTATTTATTCAGCTTTCAGATGTTGTATAAATCTCAATTTCAAAAAATTTAAGAAAGGGTTCTGTGGTACAGTGTTACACACACATGCACGCACGCACGCACGCATGCACGCACACACACACACACACACACACACACACACACACACATATATTTACATTACCATTGAAACGTTTGGCATCAGTAGATTTTTTGTTTGTTTGTTTTTATAATGATAAAGAATTGTTTCTTAGGCACCAAATCACCATATCAGAATGATTTCTGAAGGATCTTGTGAAACTGAAAACTGGAGTTATGATGCTGAAAATTCAGCTTTGTTATCAAAGTAAAAGAATATGTAAAAATAAAAACAATAATAAAACTATAATTATATTTTGCTATTTTACAGTTTTGTATTTATATATTTTATTTATTATCATTTATAAATTTTTAATTGAATATCCTTGGTGAGTATAAGATACTATAAGATAACCTATAAGATAAGGTTACCAAGAGAGAGAGGCTGACTCATGGGCCATCATAGCTTAACTGTCTTTCTCTGTCTCTCTCTCTCTCTCTCTCTCTCTCTCTCTCTCCTCCTCCTCCTCCTCCCTGGGGCTGGAGCTCAGCAGGAGACATGAGGTTTCCAAAGCGAGCAGCTTTAGGGTTGTAAACCTCGATTTTGAGTAAATTATGATATTAAATACCCCCTCTGAGCTCTAACTAGAGTCTCTTACAAGATCTTCCTGGTCTGCCTCTAGCATAACCAGGGCCAGCGGATTACACTTTTTCTTTGCTTCAAATTTTGGAATTATGCAGGTTATTTTTTTTTTTAACAAGCCCAGGGAAATGAATTGTGTTTATGGATGTTGTTGTTGCTGGAACAAAGGGTATTGAGCAGCATCATTTTACATGGCAGCACATACAGTATATTCAGTGATTTTATTGCCTAAAAAGTCATTTGTAACCTTTTGTTCCTTCCATATCCCTTGAGGTGTGCTTGAGCTTGACTAGTTTTACTAGTTATGCAGTCTGGACAGTATGAAGTGTGATGCATTAAGGAAACACGTAAAGCTTTTTATGGCTGCTGTACTGATGCACATGAATGGTTCAAAAGCTCTCAGAGATTTTAATAGCATAAATTTTTGATTTTCAGGTCTCTCCATACCGAAGCTGTGACTTGTACCAGGGTATATTTTCAGGCATTTTATTTTGTCAGTAAATATTTTGGGGCTTTTTGGTTATTTCCAAAGATTCCATCCTAAAATAAAGCTCTACAGTCTTACTTCTCTGACAGGTCTTTAACTGAAAAGACGGTAGGAGGACTGTAGTATGACACTGTGCTCTGCTGACTGCACTCTCACCCTCCTTCCCATGTGATGAGTCCTCCAACCTGACTTAGTCCAAAACCCAGCAGGTCTGGGCACCTGCAGATTAACACAGCCAGATAAATTCCTGGGCATTACTAGAAAAAACATTGTCAATCAGACTCTGGCTATACAAATCTGTGGACTAAAAATAACAGGAAATAAGTAGAAACGGCTCAGTTCTCAACCAGTTTCATCAACAATCTTGCTATAAATAAGATTTATGACTGACTTGTATGGAAAAAGGCAAGAAAGGCAAGAAGATTAAGTCGCCAGCAATCTTGGTGATGGGCAACTCAATTTGATCAAAATTAAATCAATCACTCAATGTCAATCACTCCTGTACGCGTGCATCACTGTCCTCCTCAGCTGCAGCAACTTGCGCTCTCTCTCTTCATCAAGCTTTAACACAGAAAGGGGACAAAAATATCATATTGTCTTTGTGCATAGGCTATAGATTAATTAGATAAATGAATATCTAAATTTGTGCCTTGCCGTCTACGGTATTTTTTTAGAACTTAGAAAAAAAGATGCTGCAGCCAATGAACCGCCAGCGGGGGCTGCAGGACAACTCAACCTCCGCAGACAGTTTTTAATGTTTATCAGACAATAAATACTCAAGATTTTGCTTTAGTATAACTCACAACGAGTTTCACACACCTTCTCCGGCCACGTTGAGTTGTTAACACTTAACAGTGGGAAAAGCGACACACGCGCTATTCACTTGTATAACTTAAGGGTGAATGGGTCATGTAGTTTCTGCTCTGGGTGGGATGAATTAGGAAGCTCGCATTGTGAAGGGCGCTCTGAAAATCGGCAGTGCAGGTAAAAGATTAAAACCTCTATTAAAACAGATGTCCAAATGAGCGTACCGGTACGCTACAAGCACGTTCTGGGCGCACGGAGAGGTGGCGGTATGCTCAAGAGCTATATTTGGAAGTGGCGGTACTGAGTACCCGTGCATACAGGCCCACTTAAAGCACTGGCAATGACTATACTTTGGAATTTTTTTTGCAGTCCACTTAGAATTCAACATGGAAATCATTTTTGTTTTTTATTGGCATTGATTGTTTTGAAATTCAAATGGTACTTACATGCCTGTGTTTTTATTTCTGTAATAAATATGGCTTTCAAGCCAACAGTTAATTTGGAGGATATTGATGGTTTATTGCAGGTATGTTGTTTACATGAGAAAATCTGTGTTACAAGTTAAACAAAAATTCCAATAAACAATCATATTTTGAATTTAAATAGTTTCTTTGTCTTGAGTTTACATTAATTATTTACATTTTACATTTACATATCCAAAAAGTTTCAGTCTTTTAATTGCGATTTTAAAAAATTGTGCGATTAATTAGTTAATTTTTTTAATCGATTGACAGCACTAATATATATATATATATATATATATATATATATATATATATATATATATATATATATATATATATATATATATATATATATATATATATATATATATATATATTGAAATGTGGGTTTCCTTTCTACAGCCACCATATTTAAGTCAAGTATAATTTGTTTTACTTTTATAGGACTTTTCACAGTGCTTTTTGAAAAACTAATTATTAATTAATTAATTATTTATTCAAACTCTGAATTTACAGTGAAAAGCATTAAAAGGACATTCCCAAAAGCGTGAACATGACACACATTACATATTTCATGTATAATTATGTTGCTTATCAGTACATTTTTAGGTTTGAAATTGAGATTTGTAGTTTAAGTAGATTAACATGTTATTGCTTAATGACATTTGGTTATAAGGTGGAGAAATTGGCTTGCCCTCTGAATTTCTGGCAACCACAGCTGCCAGATTTTTTTTTTATCAATTTAAAGGGATATTTTCACAGTGTACAGTATGACTATTAGGTCAGCCTGTGGTTAACCCTGACAATTTAGCCATGTTTTATCATGTAGTACAAAAGCTTTTAGTTTTCCCCTGGTACGTGTTTCTCACTTCCTTGTTTTCATTTTGTACGTATACAAAATATGGATTTGAAGCGCTGTTGTTGGACCTCTGCCCTCTAAATGTCTGCTATATAAAGGTATTAGTTTCTATAGAATGTCACCCTCCTGCATGAAATCTGTATAAATCCTATATTTTCTCAGGGCTCAGTAATTGCAGACGGAGTGAACTCTCTTTTGCAAATAAGCCTCCCACTTTCATTAAACCATTCACAATACTGCTCTGTTTTGGTTCAGACAAAGAAGTGTGTGTGTGTGTGTGTGTGTGTGTGTGAGAGAGGTTTGGCAGAGAGAGGTGGCAGAGTGAGAGACAGTAAAAGAGTAGACATGGAGAAAGGGACAAAATAAACAGTGTTTGTGTGTGTGTGTGTGCGTATGCATAATTTTGGTCTTTTTATATCCAACTCTTTGCCACACACATATAATCCCGCTATAATTTAAATCACACTCCAGCACAAAACTGCCGCAGTTTCAAAGAAATGCAACTTTTAAATGTTTGTGGATAGTGATGGGCAGAAGGTAAAAGAAGTGGTCAGAGAACAAAAGCAGAGGAGGGAACGAGTTCAAATCAGTATTGAGACACTGGATCAGTTGTTGTAGAAGCCTGGCCAGGAAAGAGGGAAGGTTTTTTTGTGTGTGTGTCTGGACTGGACTGGAAACAATGGGGCAGATAGATAGAAGTGCTAGAGGGAGGAGGTGAGGGAAATAGAGACAGGAGGGAAGACAAAGCTGGATGTAATGATGTAGCTTTCAATTACCCACCTATTTCACCTGACTGCCTCACAGGGCAACCGTAGCTCAACCACCATACAGACACACACACTTCCCCTTTCCACCGTGCTGCGTCCCTAAAACAGCCCACAGGAAATGTTACTGCTCAATGGTTGCTGTTTTATAGCTCAGGTGACATAATGGCATCAGTTATGTGTCTTTTAAGTATCTCAGATTTCCCTCTAGTCCTTAGGAGAAATAAAAAAAGAAAACTGTTGACCTAGACTAGATCTACAACATTGAGCTGTATTGTTAACTGGTTAACACCTTATTTTGATGTTCCCCTTTGAATATTCTGTTGACAATACGGGCCCTTGGAAATATAAGGTGCAATGTTACTCATAATCAACAGAATGTGCTAAAGGGATTATGAAAACTTTACGGTGTAGACACGGTGTAACATTGGTTTTGCTTTGTTTCACAGAACTAATGGTTACCTGGATTGCGTACATACGTATTTGTGGGGTGGAGCTATCAAAATAGGGGTGAGAACCTTTTGGGGTATGGGCTTATTTGTTTTGGTAATTTCAAATGTCAACTTTGGCTATCAAAAACCGCTTACCTCACCTTTAAATACTACGAAAATCAGTGGGGTCCAATATTGTTTTGGAGACATTATCAGAATATTTAATGTTTTGATCTATAGTGTATACAAAAAGAAGAAATTACATAACGTCTCACACAAACTGAGGAGTGTTAAAAATGGTAGTGGGAAATTAGAAAGTATTCTAGCATTGAATATTACACACATCACCTTTAAGCATTAACTTTTATTTGCTTTCCTGAGACATAATTGTAGATTTAATACATTTTTCCTTAATTTTCTTGTGTACTAAAATATTTGTATATGGAATATCAAGTATGAACTAGGATTATTATTGTTATTCCTCTATACACTGTAAAAAAAAAAAATTTTGAAGTGAAAAATTATGGAGTATGTTTACGAGAAAATGCTGTTTCAGTGTTTTCAAAATGTCATGTTTAATTCGATGTGTTACTTGCTGCTTCTTTTTTAAGTTCAACAATTTCTGAATGATAATCGTTAAACCAAGTTTTTCAGTGTTTATTGGGCTGTAAAAGGTTTCCACCTACTTCAGTTGAAAAAATCCATTGCTAACCTATATTAAGTATAATCTAACTGGCCGTACAAATAATTTAAACTTTTTTTAATATGTAATTTGCAGTTGAATTTCAAAATAACTTGAAAATGAATTTGAAATTGTTAGAATTATTTAGATGATTTAAAGTAATCTAAGAACATTCAATATGTTAATGACTTATTGTTCATACCATTTTCTTCAATGTGCGAAACAAGCTACTTGTACTGTATGTGTGGTGTGTGAGAGAGGAAATGCTTTCCAGTGGGTCTCTCTTCTGCCAGGTCCTGCTGTTTAAGAATGGGTCTGACATCAGATTAGAAGCCCTTTGTGCAGTGATGCTGAATTAAGCATGGCGTGTATGCCAGTACCAATCTGTGCATTTCTCCTTAATTAGTGCTGTGAGAAGGACTCGTTCACATATCACACACATTCCCACACAAGCTGAGACGCATAGAGTGAACTGGATTAACACATGCATGAAGTGGTCTAAGCAAGTCCATGTATCGTTGCCTTCTTTGTGTGCTCTGAAAGCAGCTGGCCAGTCGAACATCAATTGTCTTCCTCCCTCACTTCCTGTGCTTCCATTAGCATGCCAGTCAAACCAGAGCGCGAAGCTCTCAACAGATGTTTGGCTCATATTTCTAATTTCCTGTAGCTTTTGAGGCTCTGGCTATTCTGTTAAGTGCTCGGAGACCAAAGCCCCCTCTCATTGCAAGTGAAATTGAGGCAGATTGCATCAACATCACAAGTACCTCATGTCTAATGTTAAGAAGGAAGTGCATGAAGCAGATTTTTCCTTTTGATGTAATACTGTCTCTTATGAAAAGCTAATGAACCAGTCTGAGGTCCAGTGAGGATTTGTGCATTATGATTATTCTCTTACAATACCAAAACTCTCTCAATTAAGTTATGTTTTGATAAGGGCTGAACATATAGGCATTTATACAGGGATCCAGAATTTTAGTGATTGTCAACAGCATCTTGAAGGGGATAAAATAAATAAATAAATAATAATAATAATAATAATAATAATAATAATAATAAAACTCTGGTTGCTTAATAGTTCTGGCTGCTTAATGGTTCCATTAATGGTTCTTTTAAAGAAAAAAAAATACATAAATATATTTGAAAATCTTTTGGGAAAACATGAAAGATGTGCAGTTTTACTGCCAAACTTTCAGTGTTCATTCATTTAAAGCAATTACAAACAGTTTACATGGACATTTAAACTAAAAAAAAAAAATGAGGTGGGAAGAAAGCCGTCCAGTCATTGGTATAAAACATATTTCATTAATTTATTTCTTCTTTTTCTTCTTCTTCTTCTTTTTTTATGAATATGTGATACCGCTTAACAAACCTTTACATTTGGAATTTGTATATTAAAAATAATTCCACTGATTTAAGTCTCAAAGTTAAATTGTAAGCTGTATGTGTTGGATTCACTAAAAATAACTAATGTCATTGTCTCAGGAATTGGACTACATTGTTTGTGATGTGTGTTTCTGATTTATTAAAAAAGAACAGGCTCGTTGAGTCAAGGCCTAAAATACACTACATGACCCCCAATTTACAGCCTGAACAGCTTGATGAAAGTCAGAGACAGTCTGACAGTTTGAATTGACAAATTCCATAGGAAATCATATGATGGACTCTGATATTTTAACTTCAGTCATTCAACAGTCATTCAGGAATCAGACTACACTGGTGGCAAAGTGTGTTTTTTATTCATTAAAAAGAACAGGCTCATTAGAGTCTTTCATGAATCAGACGACACTTGTTGCAATGTGTGTTCTTGATTAATTAAAAGTATTCTGCCCATTAGAGTCAGTTGTCCAAGAATCATACTCAAATGTCTCATAAGAATAATTTGTTTGGGAACTGCATTGATTGTGCTTTCTTTTTTGTACTGTAGATTCAGGTGTTGCAGAGCCACTAAAAAATTAGGTACTTTAGTATGGTGTTCAGTCCCCATCAGCAGAATCAGCATGTGCGATTCTGTTCTGGTATTATTGTTTATTTTATTTTTTCAATACCCTATTCACTGTTGTTTGCCTGTGCGGTTCCCATGGCATTATATGGGGCTTAAGTTACCATTCCGGTGAACTTGTCTACTCTCTGCCTCGTGTCCAGTAAGGTACCATGTCCCCAGTCTCCCAGCCATATGGTCCAGTAGTGGCTGGGCAGAGGTGTCTGAACACCATGCAGACTCTCTGCAATGATTCCTCATTATTGAGGTAAAAATAGACAACAGACACCTCGTTGTGTCACCTGACTCTGACATCAGTGTGAGACAGATGGTGCAAATTAATGATGGTGAAACAGAAAGAACTGGAGATCGCAAAAAAAAAAGAGAGAAAGGAAATCACTCCTCCTGAAACAACAACCATGGCTAATAAACAAAGTAGTGAGAGAGATGTCCATTGGTAATTAGTGCTAAAACAGTGCTGCAACTCTTTAAAATTCTCAAGCATGCCACTATTTGAAGTTATAAGATCCTGCTTGGCTAGCAGTCGCTGGTCTGTCACCTTTTTTTCTTTTCATTGACTTCTTTTATTTTAGATGAAGTAAGATCTGTTAATTTATAATATTAGCTGGGTCCAAATTGCTGCAATGGTGGATGAAATGAGAAATTTTACTGTCCATAAATACAAACCCCATTCCAAAAAAGTTTGGACACTGTACAAATTGTGAGTAAAAAAATGAATGGAATGATTTACAAATCTCATAAACTTATATTTTATTCTCAATAGAATATAGATAACATATAAAATGGTGAAAGTGAGACATTTTGAAATGTCATGCCAAATATTGGCTCATTTTGAATTTCATGAGAGCTACCCATTCCAAAAAAGTTGGTACAGGTAGCAATAAGAGGCTGGAAAAGTTAAATGTACATATAAGGAACAGCTGGAGGACCAATTTGCAACTTATTAGGTCAATTGACAACATGATTAGGTATAAAAAGAGCCTCTCAGAGTGGCAGTGTCTCTCAGAAGTCAAGATGGGCAGAGGATCACCAATTCCCCCAATGCTGTAGTGAAAAATAGTGGAGCAATATAAGAAAGGTGTTTCTCAGAGAAAATTTGCAAAGAGTTTGAAGTTATCATCATCTACAGTGCATAATATCATCCAAAGATTCAGAGAATCTGGAACAATCTCTGTGTGTAAGGGTCAAGGGTGGGAAAACCATACTGGATGCCCGTGATCAGAGCCGGATTAACGCAAAGGCAAACTAGGCACGTGCCTAGGGCCCGATTGGCGGGATGGGGCCCAGACAGAGGGACAAAAAAAAAATAATAATAATAAAAAATAAAATAAAAATAAAATGTACAAATGTCCTATCTACAATTTATATCAATATTTTTTAATTAACTAAAAATAGTGATGATGTTTATCTGAACCATAGACCGTTACATTACGTCACATTAACGCCAGCCCATGACTGTATTTATATAGAGGCGCCAGCCAGTTAAGTCCGAGGAGACGTCAGTGGCGGTCAGAGGTTAGAGCGGGACAGCAAAGCTAGCAGGCAGGTGTGTTTTGAGTAGGCTAACATTCAAGATGCTTTCGGGTGCGGCGAAACGTAAAAAGAAAAAAAAATGAAGAGAAGCAAAAGAAGAGACAGCGGGGGGCTTTACAGAAGTTTCTGTCGGGCAGCCGTCCGACAGCTGTGAACCTGCTCGAGTCAGTAGAGCCAGAGGCCGAGCCAGGCCCGGAGACACTGCCCCAAAACGCGTTGGAAGATGCAATGCAATGCATTGTTCATAGAGCTCAATAATTGTAGCGGTGCCTCAGGTGTTAAAATAGATTTGTTATACAGATTCACACATAGGCCTACTCCGTCTGCAGTGCGTATACTGTGTAAGCGGTTCAGAAGCAGCAGTGATACACTCTGCTATCGCCCGGAGAGAGTTTGCGCACTTAAAACATGTCTCCTGTCACTCAAACTGCGTCCTTTGCTCTCACAACTCTATCTATGCTCACGTGCTAGATATTAATTATTTTCGCACGTTTTTATTTCTAGCCTTTTAAGCGCGTGCAGTGTGAACGCTCTGATCCATTAACATGGGCTCGGAAAAAAGGCGCATCGACAATGTGTGAACCTGGAGTTAGGCATATGCCCAGTCTTTTCTGTTTTGTTGCAATCTGATTGGTTCTGATTTTATGTTTACATAGTTTACTGACACCTATTGGTTATTTACTGGTACTACTGCCTTAACAATGACACTCCCAATGGATGAGTGAAAGTGAAAGGGACGTGACATTCAGCCAAGTATGGTGACCCATACTCAGAATTTGTGCTCTGCATTTAACCCATCCGAAGTGCACACACACAGAGCAGTGAACACACACACACACACACTGTGAGCACACACCCGGAGCAGTGGGCAGCCATTTATGCTGCGGCGCCCGGGGAGAAGTTGGGGGTTCAGTGCCTTGCTCAAGGGCACCTAAGTCATGGCATTGAAGGTGGAGAGAGAACTGTACATGCACTCCCCCCACCTACAATTTTCCTTCGGCCACGACTTCCCTATAATTTAATAGCATTTAATAGAGCCTTGTAATGGCGTATAAATAATGAATATCAAAAAATAATCTGATAGACTGTTTAATATACAACACAACCAATTTGTAACCAAAGACTAGGCTATGTAGAATGTGAATGAACTTTTATTAGTAACTTTGGTAAGTTTCAGATTTCAATTCATAAATAACATCGATGGAGGGGGGCCAAAAAAATGCAGTCTGCCTAGTGTAGTCCATTTATTTAATCCGGCTCTGCCCGTGATCTTCGGGCCCTTAGACGGCACTGCATCACATACAGGAATGCTACTACTACTTCTAGAAAACATTGTCATTGAACACAATCCAATGTGCCATTCGCCGTTGCTGGATAAAACTCTATAGGTCAAAAAAGAAGCCATATCTAAACATGATCCAGAAGTGCAGGCGTTTTCTCTGAGTCAAGGCGCATTTAAAATGAACTGTGGCAAATTGGAAAACTGTTCTGTGGTCAGAAGAATAAAAATTTGAAGTTCTTTTTGGAAAACTGTGACGCCATGTCATCTGGACTAAAGAGGACAAGGACGACCCAAGTTGTTATCAGCGCTCAGTTCAGAAGCCTGCATCTCTGATGGTGTGGGGTTGCATGAGTGCGTGGGGCATGGGCAGCTTACAGCTTGGTGAGTGTACTGGTGATCCGAAAACCGAAGCAACTGGTTCTTGACTCGAGAACGAGAATCAGCTCCAGCAGTGGGCGTGTTCGTTCATTATCTGGCTCAGCTCGGTGTTCATCTACAGTTCGGTCTTCACAGCAGTTCAGTCAGTGTAATGAATTACTCCAGGATATTGGTTTATTCTGACTCAGAGGGAGTGTCAGTCACGTTAAAAAAGTGCTTAATTAATAATTAATGCTTATTGGAGACGTGAACCGTTTCAAACGATTCAGTTCGATTTGGTGAACTGGTTCAACCGGTTCACTAAGAAGAACCGGTTATATTGAATGATTCGTTCACGAATCGGCCATCACTACTGGCCACATAACATTTTGGATTATTATTGCTTCATAATGCTTTTGTATCTAGAGTAGCTAATGAATTTGTTATCATTTTGATTTGTTGATATATAATTCACATATGTCACCAAAACTTCAGGGATCAAGTAAGGGAAAAGAGTTGCAACTGATGTTTTCTTTAGTAGCCCGTTTGAAAATGATATCTTCAGTAAGCATTAATTTTCATTTCCTTATACATTTTTTTTTTTTTTTTTACTTTTAACATGTTTTGTGAGTGTTGATTTTGGACCATGTCTGATACCTATTGCTGAGACATGCTATGTGGTTTTTCTATGTAAATTGTAGGGTCATGTGATGTAAGACTTTGTGTGTGAGACTGGTGGCTTTCTGAGATAGAAGGAATGGAGGAGTGGAAAGATGAATGTTAATATATCCCTGCTGGAAAGCTCCCTACTGAATGACCTCTGACAGCTGTTTGCGTTAAATAGCATTGTAGTTCAGAGATTCAGGCTTTATTGCACAGGTGCTCAGGGAACAAGTGAGACCTGAGAGGATCTAAAGCATTATTAAACCTCAGAGAATCTGTGTACAGTATATGAAAGAGAGAGAGAGAGAAGTAGAGGGTTAAAGAGGGAGATCAGAAAGTTATGAAAAGAAAAGGCAACAATTACACAAGAAAGTTATAGAATTTATATGAAGGACCAACCATAAAGGTTATAATACAGATGAGGGTCATCGTGCACCTGTTTTATAAACGGGTTCCAGTAGTAGTCTAGTGCCTTGTCCAAATACCAACACTTGTGGTCTTTGCACTCAATCGCTTGACTACTTATATGACATACAGTATTTCCTGTATTTTGCCAAAGTGTTCAAGTGTTCAAGGCATGAAAGCCACTAATGTGTGTCAAACCTTTCATTATCTGATGAGACACACTTATAGTGCTGTAAAAAATGCAAGTGTTTACATAGCTTAAATTTCATTTAAAATGTAAAATACTTCGCATTTTAAAATCAACTTCTAAATGTCTGTTCAGTAGTCCCTATAACATGACAATTTTAATTTGTGGTGCTTCTAATTAAGTGATAAAAAGCAGTTGCAAATGTTGTACAAAACACCAAATCACCACTACTCATCTTTGCACCAATAAAATGTAAAAACACTTTTTTCCCCTACCAAATTATAGGTAATATCTAATTATTATTATTATATTTAACTTACATTGGAAAGGTTTCTGTGACCTCTCGCGAGATCTCGGCCAAAAGTCTCACGATTTATTTCCAGAACATGTTGTATGATGGGATACACTAAGCCTTGAATACTGCTCTGGAGCGTGGATTTAGTGTGTGTTAAGGGCACTGTGCTTCAGCATTTTTAAGACCTTAGACAGTCTTGCGCACTTACATCCTTTTGCGAGCACGAGCTCTCAAGTGGCCAAAACCGCAACTGTGGGTATTTGGACAAGTTATAAGTATGCTTGTATGTAGTACACTTCAAGTGTAATAAAATGTAAATCTAATAATAGTTAAGTGGTACATAGTGATATAACATACTGTAGTGGGACCTTGTTTCAAATCTAACCTGTATCTAACATACAAATTATTTTGTATGAAAGAAAATGCCAATTTTAAAAAGAAAGAAAACTTTGATGACTGTCGGGAATGCATATTTTCCTGTAAATTAAAGGTGATTTATAGTTTACAGTAGATAAAAATTGTACAAATGTAAAAATGTAGCTATACAGTAACAATAACAGTTATTAATAGTAATAGTAATAATAGTTACATGATTAGACTGACAAAATTCAGACATAAATTCGAATTTTAGGCATTTTGTTTCATGTACTGTACAATAATCATTTATTTATTTAAGTTGGATTCATAATCCAGTCTAACAGGTTTCTGATACAGAAAGGAGAACAGATAAAATATAAAAGAAAATTAGAAACAGGAACCGGAAAATTGACTGTGTTCAGAAAATGTTCTGTTCTGTGTGATTGTTCTCTGCACTCCAGATCTATATTTGATAACTGTGAATGATGATGACAGATTATTGTGTGGGAAATTCACGTGTCTTGTTTAAATGTAAAAGTTAAATTGGTTAAATGACAGGCAGATTGCATAGTGGGAGGTTTGCATCCAGATTGCTCAGTAGCTGAACTGTTGATTCTTGTTCACTCCTGTCTCCTGCCAAATAAGCATGACAAACTGTCTGCGGCTGAATTTACAGAAGAAACTTTCTTATAAATCTGCTTTGTTTAAAGGTGCTACTGCATGGTCATTTTTATTCAGTTTCTTTTCATCTTCCTGGTAAAAGAAACCTTTATACAATGTATTTAAATATTCAGCTTTCATTTTATAGAACATGACATTGTGTCCATATGTTATCGTAATGCTAATTTCATACATACCCTCGATTATACAGTTATTGTACATAGACATTTATTTTAAAACCACTTCCACATATGGAACCAGAAATTACATTCCTGCTATGGTAAACAAGGTCACATTTGCGCAAAATGATTGACCTCAATAATACACCATGTTCTTTAATTAACGTAATTGCTCTGGCTTCATGTAGCTGCTTGCAGTCCCCTCCTCTCCATCTTGATATCACACCTGCGCGACAACTTAGAGAACACAAGTTTGTTGTCCATTCTTTCATTAAACTCTTGTTCCATTTCAAACCTTTAGGGTGGGGGAGTTGTTTTGGGGGAGAGGGACACCAGATGGCCACCCCTCTCCAGAGGTCCGGTGGAGAGCAGCTAAGTCATCCACTCCGACAGACTGGCTCTTCCCCAGCTGAGGGGCTGTGTGCCAGCCTGGGCCCATATGGCCTCCCTGGCGCCGGAGCCAGGCTTTGGGCGGGCACACCGTGGGTGGCCTGAACAGCGCTCACCCACCCTGAGGCTCTGCCCACAGGCATGAGGCTGGTCATGGAGAAGATGGGGAGATGGAGGTGTGGACTAGACAATACTGGGTAATCTGTGGGATCACTGAACAACTATCGCTACCACAGTTGTTGTTTTCTGTTACACTATGAATATTAAATCTCTGGTAAATTTATGGCAAAGAACTGGCAGCTGTGGTTGCCAGAAAATAACTGTAAAAATTATGGCAGCAGCATTTCAGTTTTTAAGGGATTGAATGTAAATTTACATTGAAGATTGTTTCATTTATATGATATACTATTAATTGTCACGTCGATGAATTTAGAGACAAACAAACAAAAAAAACATAGGATCCAATTGCAAGCAGTTTATTAGAATGGAATACACAACTTTACATAACAACTTCATATATACAGTATATACACGACTTATTATTAATGACAAGACTAAGACAACTGGAAACAGACTAATGACTTCCCTTTTTAAACAATAAAACCATTTTACCATTATCACATTTTTTACCATTATAATGACGAAAAATGTGTATAGTGCATTATTAGAGTGCAATGCTATAACTTTTGAGCATTGTACTGTATCTGGTAAAAATCAAGCTGCTTTAGTTATATGATAGTTATTATAAAAAAAAAAAATGTGTGAAGGTTTATTAATAAACAAGGAATTTTTAAAGTAGAAACCAACAGCTGTGCTGGCAACAGCATTATAATGGCTGAGTGACATTTAGCACTAGTTTGAGTCTCTGTCAGACCTGACTGCACTGTTTATTTGCCATGATGATGAGATCCAAAAACGGCTAGCGCACAGAAAGCTTGAAGTGTCATGTTGCTAGGTAACATTTCAGTGGGCTCTCTCTGTCAAAGAAACTTACTGTATATAAGTGATTCAGAAAAATTCTGTCTGAAGACAAAATGCAGATAGATGACACATGTCTGGTTGTGTGCATAAATGCTGTTATCCAGTCTGACCATAATACCCATTTCCCTTAGGTGTTCACCATTTTATAACTCTATTTTATATATATTTATAAACACACACACACACACACACACACACACACACATATTTTTAAAACATTCTTTAAAAAAATGTATCAAGTTTGATTGTGTGCCCAGGGTTGAAAAGTGTAAAATGAATGTGAAAATCCACTTAAACACATCCTTTCTCCCTGGTGGTGAATAGTATGTAATCTGGTTAACTCAGTGTGTCCGATCCCTGAATGAGAGGTCTATTAGGCAATCTGTCATTAAAGGGATTACATGTGCTATTATCAGCCACAGTCTGCATACTCAAACTGAACAGGCCGGATTGATTCAATCACACATTAATAGAGGGGATGGTGCAAAGACTACAGAACAGGATTTCAGACATTAATGGGTACAGATATATATAATAATGCTGAAGCTCTTTGCTTTATTTATTAGTTACATGCTCACAATGATTGCTATGAAGCCCAGCATAAGGAGCAGAGATGTACACAAACCAGAGAGCATGAGACACAAATGTGTTTGAGCATAAATTACACTCACACGTAGTCCTAAATGTTATGACATTTGCCTTTCAGTGCTCTCCTGATCCAGATAACTGACCTTTCCCTCCTCCTTTCCCTGTCGATGAGCCAACAGAGGAGACTGCAATCCAAAAGCATGTTAAAAGTGAGCCTCTGATCAAATTAATTATTGATATCAATCTTAACACATCTCTCATTTTAAGTAAGTAGCATTAGCACCTACACTGCACTGATGTTAAAATAAACAGTGAAAAAAAAAAAAAAAAAAAAAAAAATCCCTTGGTACCCTGTACCTTTTGTACATCTGAAAACAATTAGTTTACAAAAGACACCTTTTGAATAAACAAAACAAAAAGAAAAAAGGCACAGATTGTCATCTTGGAATAATAATAAAAAATAAAACAAACACACACACACACACATAAAAGAAAGAAAGAAAAAAAAAAGGGAAAGAAAAACAACTGTTTTTAGGTTTTACCAAAGATTTAATTTTGGTGACAATATATTTTAAAGTATCCAAAAATAAATGTTACAATGTATTAAATAAAAATAAAAAAAGAAAGAAAAAAAAGAAAGATATGCTTATATATATATGTATATGTATATATATATATATATATATATATATATATATATATATATATATATATATATATATATATGTATATGTATATATATATATATATATATATATATATGTATATGTATATATATATATATATATATATATATATATATATATATATGTATATGTATATATATATATATATATATATATATATATATATATATATATATATATATATATATATGCTTATGGTTTATCCTGCAAATTATTGTATATGTTTACATTATTCTATTTTTATTATTGAGTAATCAGTTTGTTGGTAAAACTGAGCTATGACAGCTGGGATAGGCTCATCTATTCTCAAATTTACTGTACATGCCACAAGTCTGGATGTCCTGTATAGAGCACATTCAGGGCTTTCCAGAGATACCAAATGATCGGATATTTCACCATGACAACTCCCTCTCCTTGGTCCTTAAATATGTCTGAAATTAATTTAGTGACACGCTTATGGAAATATGACAATACTTTGTAATTATAATTTAAATCTGTCAAATTTTTAAATTGTGTGTCATAAATCAACATCTCAGGAAAATGTTATGATGTTTCAAATCAAAATATGACTTTCTGTTACGAAACATGACATTGACTTCATACATGTCCTCATATGAGGACCATGGGACTAAAAGCATGTTTATTACACATTTTGGGAGATATAACAAATGAACAGGGAGTGAAATTGTATTTCAATATTCTTGTAATATTATACATTATTATGAAAACCTTGTCATTTAATACTCGCATTATTACACTTCTCTTTCATTACAAGTTGCCCCAAAAAGACATTAATATGCAAATTAGATTTATTTTATAGATACATTGTATATAATGAGAAAACCTGTTTATGGCCATTTTACACACATTTTGCAGAAAGAAAAATGGTATATTAAATCATTCTGTTATAACATAGTTGATAATCATCTTTATGCAATGTTTGGTTAAAAAAAAAAACTTGAAACTAAAAATGTATTGGTGATTTAAAAAATATATTGTTTATGCCTATGTACGTTCATTCATGTCTTTTTATTTTTTTAAAGAAAAAGTTGTATTTATTTATTTATTTAAATTTTTTAATAATAATATTTATATTTTTATGTTCCAAATGAGGATATCCCCAAATGTCCCCTAAGCAAAGTTATGTATATTTACTTCACTTCTGAGGACTGTATATCTACGTAAGCCCACCCACACTAAGAGGTCCACTGATGAAACATAAGGGCAGTTGCACCTCCTGATTTTGCAGAGTTAGATGTGTTCCTCGGTCAACATATTTTGTTGACCCTTGAACAACATTTTAATCCAATTATGTTGGATTAAATTCATGACATTTAGTCATGAGCATATCCCTACACCTAAGCCTAACCTTAAGCATTAACAGTCCCTAAAATACCAGGAAATGATAGATGAATGACACTGATGTACAAGCACCAAACACAGATTGTAAGCCAAAACTTCACAAAAATTATAAACTGGTTCTTCAAGTCTGATTGGTTAATCACAATGTTATTCCAGGTTCAACAAAAATGCTGATCCAGGAAGATGTCGTACTTGGTAAAATCATGTTCTGCATGGGCAGTTAGAGGCTGATGAGGTGATGATTATCTAAGCTGAAGGCTTGTTCACACATGGCAGGTGACCAGGCTGCCAGGAGGGGGATACCGACCGAGAAACTCATCAGGAGCCTTTCACTTTTTCCTCTTTACTTTCTTTCTTCCCACTTCTCTCTCTCTCTCGTTCCCTCTGTCTCATCCACCTCTCCATATCCATTGCTGTTTCAGGTCAAACTCTATTTCCCCCCTCAATCAGTAGGTTTCTCTCACTCTTTTGACACTACGAGGAAGTGTGTGACAGAGGGAGGCGGGTGCAGAGGTGCAGAGTAATATTCCTTTCATAAATCATGCAGTAAGAGATGTCAGAGGGGTAATTGTGCTTCTGTGAGTCCTCTTTAAAGAGGGGGATTTTATTACTGGGTTAACACACAGTAGCGCCCCTCCGTTCTCCAGCATTACACACTCATCAGGGAATAATCAGAGTGGAAATGCTGAACTCTTACTTGCAGGAGTGACGATTCGCATGTGAAGATGGTGAGTGTGTGTATCTATCTATCTATCTATCTATCTATCTCTCTCTCTAGCTATCTATCTATCTATACTACAGTGGATATAGAAAATAATTGCATTAAAATGAATACGGAATTACATTTAATTACATTAAAGATGAATACAGTTTTTGTTTTATTCAGCTATATTTACTCAGTCAACTACATTTACAAATGAAACTATGTGAATTATTAAATCCTCAATAAAACACTATAGTATTTATAACTATACTCTATTACAGTTTTTCTCAGTCGCTTTGGTACATTTCCCGAATCATCCTTGAAATTTGCAAAACATTAAGTGCATTTCTCAAAACAACTCATACAAATAGCAAAACACCATGGATTACCTGCAAAAGCCACTTTCTTGCTCAAAATCCTAAGTTCATCTCTTGTAGGTTTCACCTTAGTGTGTGTGGGAGTTTGATTGCAAGAGACTGGACAAGATTCACATTTACGCTTTTACTGTTTGTACTGTAATTTGTTGGCAGACCATGTCATTGTAATACAGAAAGGAAGAGACAGCACTGCATAGCACAAAGAAATTGAAATGTTAACATACAGTAGGACAGTTTCCTTAGGGAAAACTGTACATGCAGTGTTGTAGGAATTACAGTGCAGTCCACTTCCTACACCTCCTGACGTTCCAGTCTATTGGGCCACCAATTCATTACAATGAATATCTACTCTTGCGATGCAGCATGGAAAGAATCTTTTAGAGTGTCTTATCCAGCCTCTGCAGGCATCTGCTGTGATGTCATTACCCACTGCATCCATGGGTGCCAGAAGGGTCATCTGTGTATGTGGCTGGTGATCATATACTTTCCATCTCCATGCTGAGAAAAATGGAGATTAGGGTGAGAGGAACTCCATCAGCATCCTGTTGTGGGCAGCAAACCATTGCCTGATGATGCTGGAGGGATGGAAACTGACATTGTCCCAAACTATTACCTACTTTGAAAGGTCATCTCCAATCTGACCCCTTTCTTATTCAGGGATGAGATTGTCAGACATTGAAACACTGTGTTGTGCTCTGGCTATATATATACTTGTCAGTTGATGGTTCATGAGATGCACCTACGTTACTGTAAAGGTAGGTGATTATTTTCTATATACCCTACCCACTGTATATCTTAATATCTGTTTTTCATTGGAAATCACATGATGATATTGTGTTTGGTTAGACCTTATTTACTTTTTAGATTCATTTGGTGAAATTTGAGTTATCAAACATTTATGAATACTGACAATGCAAAACTCAAAAACTGTGTAAATTGTAAACGAATAGAAAATAATAATAATAAAAAACAATATATATATATATATATATATATATATATATATATATATATATATATATATATATATATATATATATATATATATAAATACCAAAAATGTATTCACCCTCATGCTGATAAAAAAATCACAAGTAATCCACAAAACTACAGTCCATGTGAAGTGAAAGGTTATGTGTTTGTAATAAACAAATTCATCATTAAGGTGTTTTTTTTTTTTTTTTTTTTTTTTACTTTAAATTGTTGCTTCTGGTTAGTCCATAATCCATAAAATTGCTTTCTCCAGTGAAAAAAAAAGTCATCTTGTCTGAATCAAGAAAGAAAAATGTACAGATCAAGCACTGATTACACGAAACTAAAACAAATATGTTGGTGGATTTTGATGTGAGAGGACCACAGGGGATGGACTTTTTGGACTGGATGTTATTATGGATTAAAGACTGCATGATGCTGCCACCTCAGAGCCATTTTCAGGTCCTGGAAACTATGAGGTCACATTCATATTTAGTGTGGGTCTGCCTATGAGATGAGAAAGCCCAGACCACAGCTGATGTAAGGGGAAGTAACCTGCGATTAATTTAAGTTAACTGTTTTGGTTTGAACTGAATACAGATTAGCCTGTGTTTAAGCAACTGAAAGGAAAAATATGAATACAATTCTGAAATAATATTGATTTGTACTGAGAAAATGGAGTTTATTTAAAACAGACATACTGCTCAACAATTTGTAACATATATGCTTTATGCTTAATTTAAAAAAGCTTCCATCTCAGGTTATTGACTTGGTGGATGGAGGATGGTGAGATGCGAAAATGTAGTGACAAGGTCTTTTAAAAGTGTTGATGATAAATAGATACAGCCTCCTTCTGCAGGTGTAGGTCAAAGATACATTCTCCTTATTTTATGTTGTTAGATACAGAGAGAGAGATAGGGCAGGGGACAATCTTTTTCTCTGCCGAGATTTATTTCCTTTACAATCAGCAATGTTGTCACTGTCTGGCAGAGATAAACCAAGAGTAAACCGAGCATAAATTATCTCTCATTTAACAAAAAGTCATGTTAAAGGCTGTTTTTTCCCATTGTCATATTTAAACCCACTAGATTTCAAATTGTACATGCCATTAGTCTTTCTCCAGTGATTCACTCTGAGCTCTATTAAATATGATTAATAGGGCTGTCCTCGACTAAAGATTTTTCTGGTCGACTATTAAGTATTAGCATCAGTCATTTTAAGCATTAGTCGACTAATAGCACATTTATTAATAAACCCTTTATATCATGATAATGAGCCTACATAGCCTAATAAGCACTCAAGCGCACGCATAAAGCTTGCCACAGCAAACTGGCAGAAGCAATGATCATGAATGTGTCAGGGAAAAACAGTAAGATTAAACTGAATTAACTCTTAATAAACTATTGATAAACTAGAGTTTTCTGTGTTTTCGGCTTAAGAGATGAAGTCGGCGACACTGACTCATCATCTCCACAGCAGTGGCTGCTCCTGCATGGATACAAAAATTATAACTATAATATATGACGGAAGAGGAATGATATTACTGCGCCGAGGTCGAAGTGCTGAGAAGTGCTCTTCCGCCATACATTATAGTCATCATTTTTATCTGCTTCGGAAATCAGCACTGTTTATTTTGTGCCATGATACTTACTTGTGTTACTACTCATGTAACCGTCTTTAAATAGGGAAAACATGGAAGTGTTTGGTAGCTTCTAAATTCATCCCCGTTTGGATCCTAAGGAATGAATGGTGCTTAGCTAAATGCATGCATAGCATGGGCGTAGGTTTGGTCTCAGCTTTGGTGGGGACACCCCCCCCCCCTCGGAATTATTTTGTTGTAAGATACCAGTGATTTAATGGTGATTTAGTATAACTGTAAAATCTCGTTTTATTAAGATAAATTATTATGTGCATTAGTATTTACACTAACAAAAAATATTCTGCCACAAGGAAAAAAATCTAAATAAATAAATATAATAACCTTTTTCTATTATAAACACTATTTACCCTCCAGTACACTCACGTTTATGTTGACTGCAAGATTCTAAGTTAAGCTTACATGCTAATTGACATTCAGGTACTTGCTAACGTAGCTTTCTATCTTGGTAATACTATCACCAGTTAATACTATTTTCTACAGAATATGCATTTAAGCCTGGTCAGCCACTACTGCTAGTTTTTTTTTTTTGTTTTTTGTGGCTAGCTAGTTATTTTGCCTACTTACACTCTGACTCTGCTTTATGAAAAAGCTTCTTATCCCCTTTCTTCTTCTTGGGCGGCATCTACAAAGTACAAAAAGGGGCAAAAAACCCACCGAAATATTAAAATGTTATTACTCTGGCCTTTGTATGTGGCAGAGAGACAGCCCTTGTAATTTACCGTCGGCGTCATCAACACGCGCGCGCACACAAACCACTCGCTCGCTGCTAGTGCAAGCACAAAAGTATTCTGGCCCGCGCGTGTAGCCTGTCAGATACCCCGCCGCCAATCAAATTACGCCGTTTCTTGTACTGTCGTCGTCCTGGCCGTTAGAATCGATCCAAATAGCAGTTCAAAGGAGCTCGCTAAATATTGGTGGCGAAAAATTTGTCATCTCAAAATATTGATAGGGACTAGTACCTATAGCGTCCCCCCCTAAACCTACGCCCATGTTCCACGCACTACAGTGATTGAGTGCAGGCACTGAGACGGGAGAGGTACATATAAACTCATCTAAGTCGAAGGAAGAACATGAACGGTGGTGTTTTCCTTTAATAACCGTGTTAATAACAATCTTGATCTACGTTAGTTGTGAAAATATTTCTGCATATTATTACTTTTTTAAATTAAGTAAATGATTCGGTGACTCACTCATAGACAGTAGCTTGTTTTGGTCCAAAATTAATTCATTTATTGATTAATTGCTTCAACATTGTTTCATGCAAAGATGAATCACTTGTTTTTAACAAATCAGTTTAGTGAGTCAGGTTTAGCTCCTGGATATTTAACCAGTCTTCTACCACGCTACAATCCATCATGCTCCTTAAGGTCGCAAAACTCGGGACTTTTAGTATTACCTAGGATTATAACATCCAATAAAAGAGGCAGGCCATTCCGCGTTAAACTGTAAATTCCGTTTTTATGACTGGATTCCACGATTCCCTCCATGTTTTCTGCATCGCGGAAATCATAGGGCCCTAGTTGTGGTATGCCAGCTCTATCTTGCAATGGACACACGCCACGATGTTCTCTTACAGTTTTTCTCAGTCACTTTGGTGCATTTTTCAAAACAGAAATGAAATTCTCAAAACTACTTGTTCAACCTCCACATCATCTTGTCACTGGTGCACATCATAAAACCAGTTTCTTAATCTTTTGAACAAGTTGCGATTGCTTTTGTACATTCATTCAATTGATTACGCACATTTATCTGCAGTTTCCTTTTGCTAATGTCATGTCGCTCAAAATGTATTATACAGTTTTCTGTGCAATAGTCTTACCCTTCAAAACATCTAGCCTTTAGTTCATCGTATAAGTCATTAAATGCAAAATGTTTAATCTAGTTGTCACAAACTGCCAAGCAAACTTTTTTATTTTAGTTTTTACACATTATTATTAGACGTTTTGTCAATTTGGCATGAATTGTGCAAGTGAATCTTGACTAATGAAGAGAATTTAGATGATAAACCAATGATAAACCATTTCTTTGAAATCGCTCAAAGGTTCATCTCATGAATCTTTAGTTGGAAAGCATATATAGACAGAGGACAACACAAGAGTTACACATTCTGACAATTGACTTATTTTCATCTTTGTGCAAATATTTCCTTTTATATATCACAAAAACATTGTGAATGATATATATATATATATATATATATATATATATATATATATATATATATATATATATTTTTTTTTTTTTTTTTTTTTTTTTTTTTTTTTTTTTTTGGGTCAGACCTAGTAAAAGTGTAATTGTGAATTCTATCTAGTCTCTTTCAATCAATATCCCACATACAGTAATGTGTAAATTTCTACTTTTGAAATGGATATATGGCATACATAAGCATATGGCATACTGTTCAAGACAGTAGTAGATTACATGAGAACATACATCAGTTATATTGACAACATGACTAAGCAATTTGACTGTCTTATCCGTAAACGATGACACAAGGACTTTTCATTCTGATGGCACTGACATGTTCATTGACACAGATATTTATTTTTGAGAGATGAACTAAGGATTGTGAGAAAGAGATTGGCTTTAGCAGGTAATCCATGGTGTGTTGCTATTTGTACGTGTTGTTTTGAGAAATGCATGGACTGTTTTGCAAATCTCAAGAATGATTCGAGAAATGTACCAAAGCGACTGAGAAAAACTGTAAAGTTTGGCCGTGTGGCGCTTCCGCTTTGTGGGTGACGTAAATGCGTTGTGTCACAATAAAAAAATAATTGCGAAAGAACCTGACGTGAGATTTAAAATAAATTAAAAGAGGCTTCGAGACAGAGGAATTTGCCTCGATCATTTTTTGTAATCGAGTTACTCAAGAAATCGTTTCAGCCCTACATCACACGCTTGAGGTATTTGGAAAATCACAATGCACAGGATAACTGACCAATCAGCGTACACCTCACTTTTCAGAACAATGACCTTTGTAAAAAACAATTTGTTTCAGAAAGGCAGGGCATAGATAAGAAACAGTATTGTACATTATGTGGAAAATAATGTGTTTTTTTTAACCTTAAACCGCATAAACACATTTCAGTTAGTACACCAAATATACAAATAATGTTCTTATTTAGCAATGTCATATGACCCCTTCATATGATAATGATTCACTCATAAATACAGTCACCTGTTGCCACCTTTTGCCATCATCACCACTCAGTACACCTTCCTTTTTTTTTTTTTTTTTCTTTTTTTTTTTTGGACACATGGATCCAGAATTATTCTTAGTGACTAAAAAGAAGTTGTTTTGAATGGCAGTCGCTGAACAGATATACTTTTTGTTTTTGAACCATTAAAGTTTTTGCATTAGTATTTTTATCCATTATGAGGAGTGACATTCACAGAAACATGGGTGAAAGAATCTGAAATGATGTGCATCTCTGCTCCTCGGTTAAAACAAAGAGACAGGCAAAGCATACACAAAATCGAAACAAGACTTTGAGCATGGTCTCCAGAAGGCTTATGTTTATTAGAGACAGTGTAATCTTTCAGTGGTTGTATGCTAGGATCTGTGGGCCACTAGGCCAGCTCAGCCCTGTAGATTAGCAGCCCACCCTGCACTGTACTGGGAACTGCACTGCCAGCAGCTGTGGGGCTTACAGTGTCTAATCCAGACACTACACCAGGACACCAGCAAAGCAGATGGCTAGTTTCACTGATAAACTGAATAATTTTCACTCCTGGAGGCACTTTCTACAAATGGAGTCCAATAGATTTCTCATTACTTTATTTAAAGCATGCTCTTCTGAGAGAAAACTATCTTGTGTTATCTAACATAAAATTAATCTAGCATGAAATGTAGCTAGCCTACATGTGGTTCCAGACTAGCTATCCAAGTGCGTTAGTCTAATTTAGGCAAAATCTGCATCCTTGTACCTTTCAACTCTGTTTATCATTTTATTTAGTTTGTAGAAGGGTTTTTTTCATCCCTGCTTTCTTTTTTGAGAAAATATTTTTTATATTTGATACAATCACACCGGTGTGATTAGATCGTTCACGCAGCACAGCATCATGTGCTAAATTCAAATCTTTGGCTGGCGCTGAGCCAGGGACAGACACGTTTGTACAGCGCTACTGCCTCATAACAAATCACACATGATTCTGTTGATCTTGAATGAAATGGCCATTTATATAATTTATTCTTACCTACATTAGTTTAAGTGTTAGTTTTACATAAACCTGTATGGATCTTACTAGTTGGGCGTTTCTTGCCTAACTGAAATGTATTGTTTAACTTTTCTTAAGTTGATATGTTATTCAGAGTAATTTAAATACAATATTGATGATAACTAGTGTCACGGTTTTACGCTGTCTGAAGGAATACGGAGTCGAGGATAAACGGAATAAGGCTTTTAATATATCCAACACAGGGGATATCCAACATGGAGCACAGAGGTAGACACACGTAAGTAGCAAGTGATCGCAAGTGGTAATGAAGACCCGACAAAACAGAACTGAAAGGACAAGGCTTAAGTACAAAGGATAATTGGGGAAACACAGGTGGATGGAATCATTAAATTGACAGGGACATGGAACACATGAGGAAGATAATAGACACACCTGGGAACTAATCAAACTAAACACGGAAGACAGAAACTGGGTCACGGGCAAAAACAAGCTAAATGAGTCCAGGTGTGTGACAGTACTCCCCCTCCCGGTAGGTGCGTCCTCGCACCGTAGAAACAACAGAGGGAGGCATGGGTGGGAACCTGGGAGGAGGTTCCGGTGGAGGACGGACTCCCAGGAGGGGGCCAGCAGACAGGGACCACAGAAGGAGGAGCCAAGGAGGAGACGACGGAGGAAGGAGCCAGGGAGGAGACAGGAGCAGGAGGAGCCAGATGGTCCACCAGAGACCAGCCAGGACGGAGATCCAAGGTGGAGTCGACGGCGGGAGGAGCCATGGTGAAGGAAGGGTCGACGACACCAGGGGGCCGACAGGCGGAGACTGCACCGGTGGGTGAGGAGCCCAAGATGGAGCAGCACAGCCGCAGAGCCAGGGTGACGTCGAGGATCCGGAGGGCCTAGGTGGAGCTGAAGGCTCAGGCGACCAAGGCAGAGGCGGGGTCCTGGCAGACCACTGTGGAGCCGGAGTGACCGAGGATGGAGGTGGAACTGGAGGGAAGGAGGAGCCTGACAGAGCCGGAGGGATGGAGTGACGAGGTGGAACCAGAGGAGAGGAGTCCCGAGGTGGCGGATGGTCGACGACTGACCAAGGTGGAGCCGGAGGGACGAGGGAGCCCGGCGGAGCAGGTGGGATGACAGGCCACGGTGGAGACGAGGGAGCTAAGAGCCAAGGCGGAGCCGCTGGGTCGAAGGGCCGAGGAGGAGTCCAGGGCTCGGAGGCTGGAGGCGGAGACAGGGCCTTAACACGCCAAGGCGGAGCTGGAGACTGGCAGTCCAGCGGCGAACCACCGCGCCCCGATGGCGCGGACTGAGGGTGAGCTGCGGGACTGACTGGCACCAGCAGGGATGGCGAGGAACTGGCTGGTCTAGGAGGAGGAGAGAGGAGAAGGATGGGAGGAAGGACAGGAGGATCAGGACTGGACGGAACCAGCGAAAGAGGAGTAGAGGGACCAGCAGGTTTGGGAGGAGGCGGGAGAGGGAGGCTGGGAGGGAATACAGGAGACACAGAAGATTCAGAGCTGGGCGGAACCAGCGGAGACACAGAAGATTCAGAGCTGGGCGGAACCAGCGGAGACACAGAAGATTCAGAGCTGGGCGGAACCAGCGGAGACACAGAAGATTCAGAGCTGGGCGGAACCAGCGGAGACACAGGAAACTCAGGGCTGGGCGGAACCAGCGGAGAAACAGAAAACTCAGGGCTGGGCGTAACCAGCGGAGAAACAGAAAACTCAGGACTGGGCGGAACCAGCGGGGAAACAGAAAACTCAGGACTGGGCGGAACCAGCGGGGAAACAGGAAAATTAGGGATTACCTCCATAGACCAGTCCATCAGATCCAGAGCTTGCTCCATATGACCTTCAGAGACTGTATACAGCTCACCCTCAGTCGCAGGAGTGTGGGCAGGGCTTTCCTCCACGCCCTCGATCTCCACGAGGACTCCCACGATGCACGGTGTTGCCGGCTCACACACCTGGTCAGTCGCGCTCTCGAGATCCTGTTCCCTGTCGGTGAATGGCTCGGGCTCTGCGGCTGCGGTGGGCTCTGGCTCCGTGTAGCGAGTTGGTGGCTGGCTGGTCTCTGGGTCGGGAGTGGGACTGGCGAGATCCTCTATGGGGCAGATGGTGAAAGATGAGCCATTTCTCGCCAGAGTCCACTCCACGAATGCGGCGAAATCCTCCCGAGGACCATCTTCGGACGACAACGCTCTGCATTTGGAGTTCAGGCTGGTGTTGTAGAAGGTGCAGAGCGCGCCGTCCGGGTAGCTGGTGGCATTAGCTAATAGGAAAAACTGTCTGGTATGGTCCTCGAGAGAACGTCCTTCCTGCTTCAGCAGGAGGATGAGGAATTCGGGACGATAGAGGGGATCCATAGACACTAAGAAAAGAAAGGACTGTGAAAAAACAAAAACAAAACGGAGGGAAGAACACGCAGTTTTCTATTTTCTCTTTTGAGGTCGGGTCTTCTGTCACGGTTTTACGCTGTCTGAAGGAATACGGAGTCGAGGATAAACGGAATAAGGCTTTTAATATATCCAACACAGGGGATATCCAACATGGAGCACAGAGGTAGACACACGTAAGTAGCAAGTGATCGCAAGTGGTAATGAAGACCCGACAAAACAGAACTGAAAGGACAAGGCTTAAGTACAAAGGATAATTGGGGAAACACAGGTGGATGGAATCATTAAATTGACAGGGACATGGAACACATGAGGAAGATAATAGACACACCTGGGAACTAATCAAACTAAACACGGAAGACAGAAACTGGGTCACGGGCAAAAACAAGCTAAATGAGTCCAGGTGTGTGACAACTAGTAATAGTAATTAATTACTTTTTGAAACTAACTTACCTAACACTATATATATATATATATATATATATATATATATATATATATATATATATATATATATATATATATATATATATATATATATATATATATATATATATAGTTACATAATTGTATGTATCTTTGTGTACGCCTGTTGTATCTCTTGTTTCTGCTTTTTCACCAGGTTAAGTAGCAACAGCTTTTGTTAATCAACGCTCCTTAGTGTCAACCTCTGCAGATTATATATATATGATATATATGATGTATGATAATTATTTAGTAGACCAAATTTAGTTGGTCAACTTAGTTGTTTTATTAGGTGCTTTATAAATAAGTTGGAGTTGGAGTTAGACAAAAACGTTTTTTTTGTTTGTTTTTTTTTTTTTTTTTTTTTTTACAAAATTTAGTTGAAAAGCATAAACATTTGATTAATTCTTTAGTTAAATCTTGATTGATTGCATGTGAAAATTGGGACAGTGTGCTTCTTAAGTCTGAATGTCACACTTCACTGTTTTGGGGTCCAAACATGATCAGATAGCAAAAGGAAACACCAACCGGTACTCACTGTGTGCTGTAAAAAATCCTGATATTACCGTTTATACCGAAATCTCAGTTGACCAGACAGTGATTCATTTTTTATAAATCATTAAAAGGTGTCCAAGTGTCACAAGACGGTCAGGCTCACCACCCAGCCAATCACAGCGCACCCCCTCACCTGAGTATTAATCAACAGCACCTGTTCACAATCGTCTCATCAGCTCACCAACACATACAGTAAAAAGCACAAACCGCAATCACTACCTTTGTCTGATATTTCGTATCACATGGGACCTCTCCTGTATACTGCTACCAGCATTGACTCTCCTACCAAACCTTATACTAACCTCTTTGACTGCCTGATTCTCCTAGACTCCTGTGTTTCCCCAGTGTTCCTCCATCATGTCTCCAGCGACCCCTCTTCCAAGTCCTCCTCTCCTTCATCTCTCCCGAGGTGTGTTCAACCTCATTCTGGTCTCCCACCTGTCATACGGAGTAAGCCACGATCTCCATACCCTGTTCAGTGGATCCACCGAACTCTCTCATCTGCTCCACTATCAAAGTCATTAACATACCTGCTTTTAATAAACACTTATTTACCTTCTGTTATGCTTCTGAACTTTTGACATTATTAATTGAGCCTGACCTAAATTTGTATAAATTAGAAGACATAATTTTTTTTCCCCTTTAAAAAGAAAAAAAAAACACTATTTGCTTAGTGAGGATTGCACTTGTTTGTTTTTGTTGTAAGGAAAGACTTTGAATGTATCACATGGGCCCAGAAAGTATGATGTGTGTGCGTTTGGGGAGAGGTTAATTCTGGCAGGGTCCCTTAGGCATTCTTTCATCCACAGTCCGGAGCGGCTTAGGAGACCTCCTGAAAACGTGTGCAATTCTGTGCTTTTTTTATAGTACTACAAAAGCACTTTGAGAGTTGAATGTGATATCTGAAACAATATGAGAGATTTTTGGGTGATTTGTACACATTGACTAACACTATATAGTATGTTCAGTTTTCACTATTATATTGCATTGCACTTATACCGTGTCTCTGTGTGTGTGTGTGTGTGTGTGGGTGGGTGGGGGTGGGGGGCTTTGTGAGAGCAAGCGGGAAGCAGGGCAGAGAGAGTTCCCCAGTGCAGGCCCCATTACTCTCAGCTCAGGTGATTTATGACACATCTCTGAGCTAAATGTAAATTAACTGCAGTGTGGGAGAGGAGAGCTGTCCTACCTCCTCTGTGGACAAACATACACACACATATACACTCACACACAAGAACAGGTAAGAGACAGATAAATTACACTGAATAAATACAGTAACAAACCCCAGAGCCCCCAGAGAGGCTGTTGTATTTTTAAATGTGACATGGGCTTTAACCAAACCACATATAAAAGGAACTGATCTGAGGTCAGTAACAGAAATCTATTGCCTTCAATATAATATAACCAAAGCCTGCATCTAAAAAACAAAAGTCAAAAATCAGTTGGTCAGGGATATCCAAAGCGAAGTGGGTTACATTTTCTTTCATTCAAAATGTCTGGACAGTTTTTGACATTGCTAGTGGGATGTTTTCTTTAACACTGAAGCATCTTTCCTTCCTGTTTTTCTTCTAAGGATTTTGGCAATCTCTCAAGCATTGTCTGTATTTAATGCTGAATAACATTAACTCAGCATTACCAAGAGTACTTCTTAGCACAAAATATAGTTCTGTGTGCATTTTTCTTAGATAATGAATAGACTGAACAGCTGAGGCCTTTGCTCTTCTGCCAAGGGTGCAGGGTGCAGGGTGACAATGCTTTCTTTTGTAAAGTCAAAATTCAGTAAAAAAAAAAAAAAAAAAAAGCTTAGTGTGCTGAAATTTAGAGCTGTCACTGTAAATATAGACAGAAATGTAATATACTCATGACGTTTTTATTAACATTTTTGATGCACACTCTGCCCATTAAAAACTAAAGTTTTATATTACATATTATGTTTTATGATATCTGCAATCTCATTAGGGATTTCCATACTCTCCTTCTAACTTTTGGACTTCAGATGATTCAATTCATTCTATAATAATAGTGTCCGTGCATATATATGCACTTAGGTATATTGTGGAGTAGCTGAAATATCACCATTCGCTCATACTTTCATTTCAAAACTGAGGAATTATCAAATGTTTACATTTTCTCCCTCCTCTACAGCACTAGGATTAAACAGCTTTACTAATAAATGAGATGAGAGATCAAATATAAATCCCTGAGGACTCTCTCTACATTCTTTAATTACTGTCATCAAGAGCAAATGAAATGTATTCCGTATTTATTCCTCATTTTCCACAAACTATTTGATTGACTCCAATTTTGTGTGAAATAATTATTTATGCAGTTTCAGAGTTTAGCAGATTCATAGCTTCATGCAGCATCAATCTGGAGACTTTGAAACTACTCATCAGCACAACTCACTGCAGCTTTCTCAGTTTTTTTGTTTCACAGTGATTTATAGAATATGAAGACAAAACTCAAGTCTGCTGCACTTTTCTGTTTTTGACATCATTTTGGCACCTCGCTTCCAGCTATATAACATCTTCCTGACTCACAGAAAGTCACATTTAGCATTTTCTGAATCAATAGTTGTCTGTCGCGATGCCGCCTTCATGCATGAGTCTGTACCTCACACGAGTGGTTGGATCGCTAATGTGAGAATTATTTTTTTTTAAGTTGTTAACAGAGCCAACACCCAAAGCAAGGCAATTAAATTAAAGAATGTTAGCTATTGCTGAAAGCATGCAGACTTGCTGCCAGTGTCTTGAATCAGCCAAATAGATCAACACTCATTTTTTTTTCTTTTGCCCAATTAGCTTAGGTGGAAATGTTGGGAATTGGCTGTATTGTAAGACTCAAAAAGTACAATTAGGTATTTGTTTGCTAAGTAGAATCAATTCTTAATATTTCTCTCTCTCACACACAGACACAGTCACAGAATAGCTTACTATTTCACTGTTACTGTTTATAGTAGGGTTAAAAATGTCTTTCAGTCCCAGTGTTGTGCTGAATTCTGATTAACCTGATGACTGAGACTGCTGATTTCTGAGGTGATTTCTGCATGTTATTTTATTTTATTTTATTTTTTTATTTATTTAATGGCTGAAATACAAAATACTATTTTTTTTAATTCAGAACATATTTTAAAGCACTAAGCATCATACACCTGCCAACTTTATAAATGGTTACAAAGAAAAAACTGACACCATGCACAATAAGTGATTGCAACCTCTCAGATTTCATTCCCGAGTTGTTCCAAACACAGCAAACTGAGTCTTGCATGATTTTCTATGAAATCTGTCAATTCTAACTGGAAAAAATGTAAGTTATTTTCAGTGAACCAAAAGCATGCCACTTTAAACTAACATAAATCAGCATAGTTACTGACTGGTAGATCTAAGAATAGACATTTAGCATTTTACCATTATTTAAATAATGAAACATTTCACCCCAATTTAATTTGTTTAGTTGACCTACTGATGTTTAATATATAGGAATGGCCAAGTATGCAACTAAAAAAAGCCAATAATAGTCTGTGTATTATGAAGTGTATTATTGCACGGTTGTTTTCAACTTACCCCATCCATCCATTTTCCAAACAAATTATCTTCTGTAGGGTCACAGGGATGTTAGTCTAGTTTTCAATTGATTTATCATTGAAATTATCTCATCATTAGGCAATCGTTTTTTTTTTGTTTGTTTGTTTGTTTGTTTTTGTTTTTTTTCACCCTCAAATATTTATTACTTAAAACTACCAAAACCAGAATCATAATGATTAAAATCTTCATGATTCCCATCCCTAGTTGTGAGTCTATGCTGGTCTATAACCCCTTACTCCCTGCATGTCATTATAGTTACACAAGTCCTTATTTTAAACTCAAACATTTATACAGCCCTGCTCCAGATACCAAATGATGTCCCTAAACTGAATATGGAGAGTTTATATGGAATGTTAATCATCTCTTCTTGTTACCAATTGGCTGCTATAGGTGGAAAAAGTCAGCCGCCTCTGACCCTCCCAGAAATACCTATTCACTCCCATTGGATGTCTTGCTCTACTCATTATTAAAAGAACATAGCTGTTCGCTTCTCATTAATATGTAAACGGACAGAGCAATGGCCAGGAGCGATACAGTAAGAACGAGAAAGAAAAGGCGATACGTACGATCATAGTGCTGAAAAGGGCAGTCCCCAAAATGCCTGCATATGAGATACAGCAGAGAGCTTTACTTCTTATGACACATTACTGAAACTTCATGGCAGGGGAGCTGCTTCTTAGAAGACTTCAAGATGATGTGTACATGTGTAAAGGAGAGAATGCTTTCAGGCAAATTCAGATTCACGGCTCGCTGCCTTATCAAGCTGTGATCTCTTCTCTTACCTCCAGTGGTTTTCCTGATTTGTTTATTTTCTTTCTTTCTTTCTTTCTTTCTTTCTTTCTTTCTTTCTTTCTTTCTTTCTTTCTTTCTTTCTTTCTTTCTTTCTTTCTTTCTTTCATCTACTTTGTAAGCATTATGAATCTGCCTTGTGTGTACGTGTGTATGCTTTAGCTCGCTCTGGGTTTCTGCGCATCTCTTTTGTGGAAAGGTCTTTCCTTGTCTCTATCCTGAGGGCCAGAACAAATACACATCTAATATTGCGGCATAATACAATGCCTGTTTTCTTCTCTGTGTGGTCATTTGTGAAACAGTCCTGGAAATGCTATTATATACAACTATACAAACATTTTTCTAATGATATTACCACAAGGAATTGTAGTGATCATTTGAATACATAAATATTAATGCACGCACAGTTATCAGAGGCCATAGTAGTGCAGAAATACCTGCTTCAGAAGATCTGGGCATGCTGAGCAGCACATTAAATATGTCTGCTAGACTGCTTGTAGATGGTTTGTGCAGAAAAGACTCACATCTCTAAAGCTCAAATATAGACATTACTGACAGAAAAGCTGCCATTTAGTGTAATGGCTTAGCAGTGTTGGTTATTATAGTGTTGGGGTGGTGCTGTATACATTATATATGTTAAATGAAACCAGTTGTATGCTAATGTGCACTTCTGGCATACAGACCAATGCACTATTATGACAATGTTGTCAGTCTTGTTTTGGTTATTTTCAGGCACCTCGGGTAAAAGTGTTTGATAAATGAACAGGCAGTGCATTAAAATATTGGATTCTTTTGTTTGTTTGTTTTGTTGTTGTTGGTTTTCTGAGTTCTCTGAGCCTACACCAAATGTACAAATATTAATTAGAAATGAAATACTTCAGCATTAGGAGTTGTTGTCTATTTTTTGCCTGTTAACATGTGCTAGGCTAGATGGACGTGTTTGACCATTAAACTGTTGTCTTTTGCAGCATCTCGCACATGGTGTTCTTATAAGCACAAGTTAAAAAGTTCAAAAGCAGTGGAATATGGAAAAAGAAATGTTGCAAAGGGAAACTTCTTTTTAGTTGAGCTCTGTGTTTTTGCACAAGACAATACAAAAGGCACAAACACAATAGGCAAACAAATCCATTTACACAGAAAAGCGGTGCAGTGGAATGCAGAAATGCATTCTGTATGAGTGACCCCCAATACTGCAGTTTTATGCATGAGACAATGCAAAAAAAAAAAAAAAAACCTTTGTGAGCAGTCCAACACATATGTTTAGTACGTTTACACAGAAACCAGAAATTAACACAGAAAGCATGTTGAATTTTTTTTTTGTTACCATTATCACAAGAAAACTTAATATGTTAGCCTAGAAACTAGTTTATATTATGTCTAGAGCTGAAGCGTGAAGACAGAAGGCAGTGTGAAAGCACAAGACAAGCTTGCTCACGTGCCACAGACACTGTATGGGTGAACACAGACCTTAGGCTTAATTTTTTTTTCTTCATATTTTTCATATCTGAAGGAATGATGGAGCATGTGGCAAGACAGGGGAGTTTTGGTCAGTCAGATCCTGTCTGAATGTGTGGCTGATATCACTTTAAATACTCCTGCCCATCTCTCGCTGCTCTCCCTCTGGGATCCGTGCGCCTCTCTCCCCGCCCTGGAGAGATGGGATTCTACCAGAGTATCCCCTCCGTGGGGGCCAGGCTAAGCACAGTGCACCCCAGCGGGGATCCTGCCTGAAGTCTGACAGCCTCTGTTTCCTCACGCCTGGATGACAGGAACCGTCCCGCAATTCCTCCCCAGGGTCAGATAAAAGGAGGGAGGAGTACAAAAACATGCCCACGAAAGTTTTTATTTATTAATTTATTTCTTTAAAGATGTATTTTGACAGCTGTCTCCACATTGCAGAGGGGTGGAGTGTCTGACATAAAAAGAAGTGGGCAACAGAGAAAACGGTTCTCATATTTCTGAACGTTGCAGATTTGCTATTCGAAGAGGGTATATTCAGTTGTGTCCCTTTAAGTGAATAAAGACCCTCAATGGCTTTTCTCTCTCCGAGAATCAGTTGACATTGACTGTAATAAGTAACGGAAGAATTTCAAGTCTTTAACTTCCATATCCTCCTCTAGGTCTATTCAACAAGAGACTTGTCAAATATGTTATTTTACAAAGTGCTTTAGTCTAATATTTGCCATTTTGGGAACGTTGCAATATTACATTTCCTCTATATGACATAAATGTAAATTGCAAATCACATTGACACATGAGTGCCAAGGTGCAGAGGAGAAAAATTAGTTGAAAAATGGATAATGTCTTGGCAAGAGATTACCAGTACATTATTTTTTAAGTTTGTGGACATTTCCTTCAACCTTTAAGGGTTACTCCACCCCAAATTGAAAATTCTGTCAATAATCACTTACCCCCATGCCGTTCTAAACCCGTAAAAGCTCTGTTCATCTTCAGAACACAATTTAAGATATTTTGGATGAAAACCTGGCTTGAGACTGTCCCATAGACATTATGAATGTAAAACTATAAAATAAATACACCACTAACTTGATTGCGCTTTCTTCGTTTTAAAAATATAAAAGATTGTCCATTTATATTCCTATTTGTGGTAATCACCTTTTCACACCTTCGGCTTTATATTCAACTTTTGCACAGCTCAGGAAGAAGGGTTCACTTTCGTTTCATGATTTGTTTTCTGATCACACATTTGTGACATTCAATGATTTGCTAGATTGAGTAGATTCAAAATTTCCAAATCCAATTTATTTCGCTATTTTCAATTACGTGACTTTGCTAAAGCACATTTTGCTACCTTCCCTCACCAGCCAAAGGAAACTTTAATCACACAGCCATATTGCCTCAATTTATGGACTGTTACGCTCTTCACAGCTTCTTCCTCTTTTTGCACTCAAGGAAACCTGGGAGAGGGAGCTAGGACTGGAACTTGACGAAGAGTTGTGGAATAATGCTCTAGCTAAAATTAACTCGGTCTGTATTTGTGCTCGTTTGAATCTTACTTAGTTCAGAGTTGTTCACAGAATTAATTTCACCAAGGCAAAGCTGAAGAAACTTTCTTTAACAGGTACAATGTTCATTATCCCCAGCAGATCATACTCATACATTTTATATACACTTCCTAAATTGTATCCATTCTGGTCCTTTTTTGCTACATTGTTAATATTTCTGTGAAACCCTGCCCAATAATTGCAATTTTTGGAGTGTCCCCATGCTGATTACTTGTACAACAAGCATCATGCTGTTATTATAGCTTTTGCTTCATTGGTGGACAAATATTGTTACATTGAAAATCAACATATCCCCCTCCTTTTCTTGGTTAACGGACTTTAGGTACTTTCTACACCTGGAAAAAATTTAATACTCCATTTAAGATTCTTTTTACTAATTTTCCTTTCTTGAATATGTACCTTCATTGGATATTTGATTTCAACCCAAAATTTTCATAATTTTGCATTATTGACAGTATATTATTCTACAGTAATATGTTATTTTTCCTGACTATGCCTTTTTAAAATGTCCATTTTAAATAGACTAAAAAGACATAAAACACAGAGTCTAGTGAAAGTGGCCATAATCATGACTAGCAGCACTGTCACTATCCACCACTGCCCTCTAGGCAAGTTTAACTGGAGGGTTACCAGAAGAAACCCAGTGACAGCTCCACATTCCCTTGCCAGCGGGTCTGTGGAGTGTGAGGTGGGGGGTGGCTGTGCAGAGACGGAGAAAAATTGATGCACAAAGGGACGGCAATGTCACTTTTATTTATCGTTTTTTTGGCACATGTGACTTATTAGTGCACATGCAGACTCTGTTGTCTCTGGCCTTGGTGTTTCTTCAACAAAGGAAGAAAAAGAATGAAAAAAAAAACAACAGCATGCACCGTTTGAATAAACCTTTCAGATGAAACAAATACGAGTATGCACAGCACCCAGCCTTTTAAGCGACGAAAGTGTGTAAAAACATAACAGGTGTCATCCTGATGTAGAAAACAGAACCTTGACCTCCTCAGATGAGGTTCAGCTTAACAATCAATGTTGCTTTTAAAGGATGCATATCTGTAAAGAATACATTCAATTATTGGCAAGCAGCAGCAGAGTGCATTGTACAGTGAACGAAAATGTGGAAAATTGAAGACGAAAAACATAGTTAGAGACACAATTATATACTTGTTGAGTTCTGGGAAAATGTGTCACATACAGAACAGTACAGTACCATGCAGAGTAGCATGTGTCAAACAAAATGTGTTTTTTTTTTTTTTACTTCAAGGAATAGTTCACAAATAAGTTATTATGATGTTCCAAACTCATGTGATTTCCTTTCCAAACGTGACATTTTTGAAGAATATTCTTTCTGGTCACTCTTTTCAATGGAATGAAAATTAAACTGAATTAAACATACCATTTAGAATATTGTGCATGAGTCCTTTGGACCATCTTATGATATGCTTCCTTTTTCATTTTGGTGCATGACAGCCTCATTCACTTTCATTAAAATGTCAAATGTAAATAAATTTAATTTAAAAATAATATTCTACAACCATTCGCCTATTTAATGACACTGACCCCACAAATATGCAAAAAATAATGTTAACCCAATGTTTAACAATGAACAGTGTGAAACAGTATTTTATGAATAACCAGGATTACTGTAATGGTTTAACCTGGGTTACTGTAATGTATGTGTATGTGCGGTATGAAATATGAAGCAACTATATAGGCCTTATTTTTAAAACATTAAAATTATATACAGTATGTGACCACAAAACCAGTCTTAAGTGTACATTTTTCAAAAACTGAGATTTATACGTTATCTAAAAACTGAATAAATAAGCTTTCCATTGATGTATGGTTTATTATGATAGGGCAATATTTGTCCGAGATACAACTATTTTGAGATATAGTACAAAATATTGAGAAAATTGACTTTAAAATTGTCCAGATTAAGTTTTTTGCAATGCATATTACTAATCATAAATTAAGTTTTGATATATTTACTGTAGGAAATTAACCAAATATCTTCATGGAACATGATCTTTACTTAATATCCTAATGAGTTTTGGCATAAAAAAAAAATCAATCATCATGACCCCAAATTTTTTTTTGGCTATAATGCTAAAAATATACCCCAGCCAGACTGTTTTTTGGGGCAGGAGGTGAGGCCACCCTATCTTCCCCATTACTTTCATCTATTTGTCCCATTTTAAAGCGCAAAGGGAGCACAGAGTCAGTGCAAGTGCTAATGTCTTACATTTAGCTTTCTATTTTCAAAAAGTGTGCCCCTCCAAATTGAGTGTTTTTCAATCTGTAAAAATCTTTCAATTCGGGCAAAATTGTCTCAACTTGACAGTCTTAAATATGTTTGTGCTTCCTGGCGGCTGACATACGTAAATATTCTGCCTGGGTCAAGGAAATCTTTCTTATTCAGTCTTGCTTTCATTTGGAGTTGCCTTCACACAAACATTCAATTATCCGCATATACACAAATGCTCAAACCATCTCAGATATAGACGCCTCCTCAATGACCACATCCCTCTTGATGCTTGCAATTCTCTGTGGTAAATATGACTATCAAAGTTAAGGTATTCATGAATAATTCCTACCAATTTCAAGTGTCTTTGTGACTAAATGCTTTTGTTCATAAAATGAAATCAAGTACACCATCAGAGGTTTTTATTTGCATTCTCCATTGCACTATTCACGGATCTTGTTCGTGTCTTACTGACCTCAAATGATATGTTTAATTTGTGCTCTTGCTTTTGCATCTCAACGTCTGTTCTATTGATTAGCCTATTTTATCATGTAAACGCTTGTCTAATAAGCACAACATTTAGCACAAGCAGTCAATGTGAGTTGTGACTTCAAATCAACTCTGACAAAAGCCAAACTGTGCCCCAGTCTCTCTCTCTCTCTGGCTATTCTCCGTACCTCAGCACTGCTGTGGTCTGAAAGGAGCCCTTTGATAAGGCAGCAGTCAGGAAGGATGCAGGGAAGCATTCAGGGACATTAGGAATGTGCATGTGTGTATATAATGTTAATTCTGCTTTCTTGTCATACGCTTTTTTAATTAAGAGTCTAAAAAGTTCCATGAGCATTAAAAGTGATCTATTCATTTGTTCTTCTTGAGCTCTGTATTTTTCTTTCTTTCTTTCTTTATTTGTTAGTTTGTTTTTCAACCATTAGTGCTCAAGAGTCTCCAATCTTTTTTGTCTTGTGCACTTTATTTGGTTGCCATGACAAAGATGAATGTGAGAGAATCTATTTGAGACCCTTTCTATAGTGCAGATGGTTAGTGCGTAATCTTCAGTAGGTGGAGATATGAGTCCTTTTGCTCTCTCGCAGCGCTGGGCTCTCAACGGCACACAGATCAAAGGCTAAATAAACATGCATCACTTGTGTCCTTTGCATCACTCCATTTCTTCTTTACTTTACTTTAGCACTCATCACTAGTTTGTTGCTGTAAAAGTCTTGGTTAAAACAATCAAACGATTAATTGCACATCACTTATGATTTAGCATCTCTTGATATGTTTGTTTATTTATTTACTTATAAATATTATATAAACTATCTTTCAAAAGTTTTTTTTTTTTTTTTTTATTAAGCAGTACAACTGTTTACAACATCAGTATTAATAAGAAATGTTTCTTTAGCAGAAAATCATCATATTGGAATGATTTCTGAAGGATCATGTGACACTGAAGAAATAACTGCTGAAAATTCAGCTTTGCCATCACAGGAATAAAATACATTTTAAAGGTGCCATAGAACGCAAAAATCACTTTTATAAGGTGTTTGAACACAAATGTGTGGCCGCAGCATGTGAAAACTACCAGCCTATATTGGTAAAAACTCCACCCACTCGTTTTATAATCCCAATAAGTCATAAACAGTCTCTCCACACTAGCAGTTCTAGATTTCTCATCTCTATGACGACATAGACGGTGAAAGTCCCGCTAATTTGTGACGCTCTCTGCCCTATTAGCATATACACAGCCCTGAGTGAGAAGCTGCGGTCTGCCATTACTGATTTCTTGGTGTAGCTGCTGGAGGAACAATGTCAGTGCTATAGAGCCATTAAAAGTGTTGTGTGTTGGGATGTACCAACAAAGAAAATCAAAGAAAATGTCATTTTACACTGGACTGCCTCACAAATGAGGGTCAGTTCAACGCTGGAGTTGTGGAAAGATTGCTTCTAAAAGATGGAGTGATACCAACACTTGGTGTGCAAACGTCCAGACTCCAGACAAAGTAAAAATCCTGCATCATATTTTGTTTTCTAAAAGAGATTCTTGGCTATCTGTAAAGCTAATGTTGCTAAATCCACCATTGTCTCTGCCTGTTTTCACTAATGCTGCCTTCACATGCTCCCAGAATGATAGTGAATAGGAATGTGGTAGTTAAATATTGCATTTAGACGCAATGTTAAGTCAATAACATGGTCACCACCAGTTAAAGCGTAACACCGGAATGCCCACAAGCATGAGCTCCTGAAACTCCAGGGTTGCCAGGTTGTAACCCGCAGACATAAAAACAACCCATGGCAACAGTGATAAGGCCCGATCACAAGGATGGTAACTATAAAGATAACGATAAAGATATAGTTCTAAAAATCTTTCTCAATATTAAAGAATAGCAGAGTCTACACCACAGCAATAACGATAAAGGCACAGAGAAACTATATAATTGGAATCACTTTCAGAAAGATTTTTTTATGATGAACGATAAAAACATTGACGGCCAATCATAATCAATCCTGCTGTAATGAGCTTGAGAATTTAAAGTGGCAGACACACATGTTTAGAATAAACAGACAACATCATTCGCTGGTGTGGATGCTAAAATTGTTATCTTTATAGTTATTGTTCTCGGTGTGAACGGGACTTTAAAGTATCCCAATTCTGTGGGAAAACGATGGACTTGACAACACACTCTTCTGAAAAAGGAGCCAGTAACAGACGCTAACTTTTATTTAAAGCTGCAGTAGGTAACTTTTGTTTATATTTATAGTTTATATATATTTTTTACATATTTGTTAAACCTGTCATTATGACCTGACAGTAGAATATGAGACAGATAATCTGTGAAAAAATCAAGCTCCTCTGGCTCCTCCCAGTGTCCTATTGCCATTTGCAGAAACTCCATCGCTCCAGTTAAGAAAGAACCAATCAGAGCTGCGGTCCATAACTTTGTTTGTGTTCAAAATGTAGAAAAAATGAACATAATAAGCGAGTACACCATGAATCCATTTTCCGTGTTTTTGGCTTGTCCTGAATCACTAGGGTGCACCTATAATAAGTGTTTATATTCGGACTATTTTAGATTGCTTCAGGGGTACCGCGGCGGAGTAACCCAGTACCTTTGTGATTCTTCATAGACATAAACAGAGAGAAGTAGTTCCGGCTACGATGTTCTTCCGCAAGACGCAAGCAGTTCTGTTTATTAACTGCTAGAGCGTCAAAAGTTACCTACCGCAGCTTTAGAGGGGACAAACACAAAACAAAAAAACGGTGCATTAAACTGAAATAAGAAGTATAAGAAGCACTTAAAATCCACTTTGACTTTTGGTTTTATATTAAATAATTAATTAAAGAGCCACACAGATGGGAAATCAAAAATTACCTGTATTACAGTGTATGATGTAACTGTCCATCAGTGAAAACAATGTGCAAAGTAATTCAACCAAAAAGTACACGATTTAGAAAGTTATTGGCTTCTAAAGTAAGGAGTCGAACTCTGAATCGCTGAAACGAGTCGTTATAGATTTCAAATCTTTTGCCCATCTCTATGTACGTCACTAGGAACACTTTGCATAATAATCTCCACCTACCGTGTTGGGAGAAACGTAACTCTGACCTGCCCCTCCCCCCACACAGACGCTCTGGTTGGTGTGAGAGCATCATGTCGAGGAGACAGTGTGTTTTTAATTGTAAAGGCAAGTTTGTTTTATTTTCACTGCCAAAGAATGAAAATCAGAGGAACCAATGGCTAAAATTCATTTTTACCACAATACCAGAGCAGTTCAACAAATCCATTTTGTTGTGTTCACAACATTTCACTGATGACTGCTTTTCTAATCTCGGTGAGTACAAGGCGGGATTTTCAAAGCGTTTGGCCATAAAATATGGTTCATTACCAACTTTATTTAGACCAACGAGCATCTCCGAATTACAACGCGAAGTATGATTATGAAGTTATGTGTTTGTTTTCTCCCGAGCATCTTATCAGTATGTGTGCTGTCTGCTGCCTTTCTCTGCGCTGATCTTCATGTACAAACACGTCATTAAAATGAAGTGTAACTCCGTGAATACTCAACGAAGAGACATGAGAGAGATATCTATAGAAAGCTTGACAAAGCTTGTCTACTTTAAAACTAAACAAGTGCTGCCGAAAACAGATATTCTGTGATAAAGTAATCCATATGAAAAGAATGCGATGTCCGTTTTTCACGTCTCCCTTCATTATATCTAATGTGACCACGCCCCCGCGCTGAACGCGCTATTCAGATTCAAACTGAAGCGCGCAGCTTGAATACGCCCACACAGAAGAAAAAGCAGCGAGAGAGATGAGAGGAATAAGACATAATTCACCCCAAAAAGATGCTAACGCATCGTTTACCGTGGAGGTGTGTGCGGAACAACCAATCAAACCTGACTATGTTAGTTGACCAATCAGAACACAGTATGCTACCGAAAGGTGGGGTTTAAGGAAACTGAAACTTTTGAACAGCTTCATGCGAACCGTTTGGGGATCTCTGAGAATTGAGGTAATTTTAAAATGATATTTTGACAAAATGACAATGTTTTTTAACCTTGGATGGATTTAAACCTATTGTACAGGACTTATAAACAGTGATAGGAAGCTTAGAATTTTCATCTTACTGGCTCTTTAACTAATGATACATGGACTGATCTTATTCTATCAGGCTGGTTTAGAAGAAAGTATTTCTATATCATGGTGTTTCTTCTTTAAACACATGTGCAGCATTCAGGGTTAAAACAGGGTTTTGAAAAAAATCTGTTAATGGAGGAATGTGAACTTGCATGCATATGTGTCCAAGGAATTCTTGGAAAAGATAATTAGATCACTGTGAAACAGCAGTATGAACGCTTACAGTTCTTTACCAATAAATGTCACAATACTTTCCTCTTTTCAATCACACTTCCTTTACTGAACCCATAAAAGGCAATGAAAACATCATCCGGCCATATATTACCCCAGTGCTTAGACCAGTGAGAAACATGTGATCATCACTGTCTCTCTTTCTTGCCTTTCAGTTGCTCTCTCTGTATATTGGCATCTCTATCTTTCATTGCTCCTTTATTTCTTACCTTCCCTCACTGTTTTCTCTGATAGTCTTAAAGTGTCTTTTCTTTCATTTCTGACCAATCAGTAGTCAACTGTAGTCAGCACTACCTTCACAGATTTTACTTTTGGATTTGTCATCTTTACACAATTTGAAATCTTAACAAAAGCTCGTCATTAGTCACATCACACTCCAGCTGTAATCTAAGTTCATATTACACGTCCAGAATCCTGCAGTTCTTTCCCCCACGACCAGCGCTTTGGGTAGAAATGTCAGCTGTCTAGTGTGAGCCATAAAGATGGATTTTTATTTTATTTTCACACAGGACCCTTAATTCAATCAAAGGATCAGATCAATAGACACATTGCTCAAAAATGCAACAGGCCAATAACAAACCATTTCAGAGCAGGAGAGGGAGGAGGGAACTTTATTGGCAGCCAGGAAAAAAAGTAAGTGAAATACAATAAGAGTCTGTATGACACACACTCAAAGTCAAAGACACACGAAGAGATGAATAGCAAGTGAATTTTCTCCTTATACTAACTTATCATAATACTATCTAAAGACATTTTTGTAGCACCTCAGTTCAATAACAGCATGTTTATGTTTATCATTTTTAGTCCTGACTGAATATACTGCCTTTTACAGTTGAATTGTAATAAAGGGGACATATAATTTAATAACAATAATATTTTTATGTATTTTTGTGTTTTTATTAAAGGGATCACATCATTTATTATTATTATTATTTCATTTTAAAAATAGTTTAATATAATAGTTAAATTTTCCTGTGACATCAGGTTTCCTTATTCCATTTTTGTACTCTGTTTCCAAATTTAAGTACAACTTTACAGTAAATTACAATAACTTAGTGAACTAAGTTTTTGAATACTGGATATACGTCACTAATAATTAAATGCTGTGTTTATTGAAATGTATCCGTCTGAAATCAGAAAGCTGTGGAGGTATAGATAGAGCTATTTCTGTAGCTAAGTGGTCTTTTTGGTTTTCAGTTCTGAAATTTACAATGGTTTCAATGTTTCTATATGTAAATATAAATATATAAACTCAAAAAAAAAAAAAAAAGTTTTTTCCCCTCTCTCAAGCAATACCTAATATGTACAACACTGGGGTTCCATGAAGAAGAACAGTTCTTAAAATATATATATTTTTTTTTATTAGTGTAAGGAGTATTTTACTTATTAACCTTTTTGCACTAAAAAAAGAACAAATCGAAAGGTTCCATTGACTGAGGTTATAGATGCCAACAAAGAAACTTTATTTTAAGAATGTATATTAAAAATAGATTTTTCGTCATATGAGTCACTTTGAAAGGATATTTTTAATATTGTCTGTGTCAGACATCAAATCTTAATGTTTACTGTGAGCTTTTTTATGAGGAGATTTTATCTTTCTTTTTTCTGTATTCATTGTACCCTTTTATATTTCCCTATGTCATCCCCTCCTCTGCTCTTGGTTACTTTTCTTCCTTTCCCCTGGCTGTATCGCTGTGACATGGAAATGGAGTGGAGAGAAAGAGAGGGTGGGTGGGTGTGTGTGTGTTGGGGGGGGGGGGGTTACTCAGTATAAAACCCCCAGACTGAGAAAACGCCTCTGCAAACATACCCTGTCCCTCCTCTATATCTGCGTCTCTCTCTCTCTTTCGCTGTCCTTCACTCCCATGCACACACTCACTCACTTCATCCTCTTTTTCTCTTTGCTGCCTCTGCCATCCCTCATTCTCTTCATTACCGAGTGCAACTCTGTCCACCAGACAATGGGATCGACTTTTTGGGAGAGCGTGTGAGTGCATTCGCATGCATACGCGAGCGTGTGTGAGAGTGTGTATGTGTGTGAGTGAGATCAAGTGGATGTGGGATCTGTGTGAAAGGCTTTCCTGCCAGCCCACCGGATCCAGTGAGCCAGCTAAGCAAACCAGGCGTGCACAGAGCTGGGCAAGTGTGTGAGAGTGTGTGCATGTGGGTCTTTTTCACCCTCACACGCTTCTCCACACGCTTGGGATCCTAGGGCTTTGCGCCTTTCCCCCTGCACCCTTCTGTCTGTCTCTCTTTCTACGGTCTCCTCTTCTCCAGCAGTCACCATTTCGACTCCCGGCAGACCCACGCTGGCTGCCCAGCCACTCCCGCGCCTCAGCCTGGGCAGGAAGACCCTGGTGGTGGCCGCCGTAGGGGTCATGCTGGTGCTGGTGCTGGTGGTGCTCATCCCCGTGCTGGTCAGCTCCGTGAGCAATGACAACAGCCACTACGAGATGCTGGGCACCTGTCGAATGGTGTGCGACCCATACCAGAACAAGGGCACCAACACGGGCATCTCCAGCACTGGCTCTTCTGTGCAGGCCGAGGCCGAGGCTCTGGCCGACCACAGCAACATGCCTCCACCCTCCACGCTCCTCCAGGGGCCACAGGGGAAGCCGGGCCGGCCAGGCAAACCCGGACCTCCGGGGCCACCAGGGGAGCCAGGGCCCCCGGGTCCAATGGGGCCCCCGGGGGACCGGGGGGACAGGGGACGAAACGGGGTCCTGAGTCTGGGCAATGATGGAGCTATCAGCACGGTTACATACAACACGCACCCACGGGTGGCTTTCTACGCAGGACTGAAGAACCCACACGAAGGCTATGAGATCCTCAAGTTCGACGACGTGGTCACCAACCTTGGCAATAACTATGATGGCACTTTGGGCAAGTTCATCTGCAGCGTGCCAGGCACCTATTTCTTCATCTACCATGTCTTGATGAGAGGAGGCGACGGAACCAGCATGTGGGCTGACCTGTGTAAGAATGGACAGGTGAGTGCCCTTTTTGCATTAGTTATTTTTTATTTCATTATTTTTTTTTTTTGGCTTTTTTTTTCATTACACAGTGAATGTGATTTCACCAAGTACAACATGTTCCTGGATCAGCATCCTTGTTGATCCTGGAACAACATCCTGATCAACCAATCAGAGTTGAGGGACTAGTTTCCAAAGAAATTTCAGCTTTAGGTTTACAATCAGGGTTAGATGCTTCTAGAACCTTGTTATTCACTTATCATTTCCCTCTGATTTTAGGAAAATGTATAGGTAGGTTTAGGGGTAGGGATTGGGTTAGTTAGGTCAAAATTTTTGGACCGCAATACTGATCCAGGAAAACATGTCTTACTTGGCAAAGTCACGGTGACCTAAGTGTGTGTGTGTGTGTGTGTGTGTGTGTGTGTGTGTGTGTTTACCCTGATCTTCTTCAAGTGTTTCTAAAATCGTGTAAGGTGTTGGTGGTTTGAGCTGGTGTTCGCAGAAATTATCTAAAAACGAATTAAGCTGTTAATAATGACAGAGGACAAACGAAACGTCGTTTCTGTCTCTCCTCTCCTTTTTCTCTTTCGTGTGAAAACTGGTGGGAGACGCAGTAACATCTGCTGTGAGTTTCTCGTCCCCAGAGCACGCGGGTGCAGTTCGCACAGCTGCAGCGCCACAAACCCGGCGAGAAGACACGCGCTGAATGCGCGTAATGCGTGCTGACATTGTGCGCGTGTCCCCGTTAACAGAGGACAGGTTCTGCCTCTCTCTCTCGCTCTCTCTCTCTTATGGAATTGGTTTGCAAACTTTTTTAAGTGTCCAGTAGCCTATGTTTTAAAGCGCCGTTTTTTGTTTTGTTTTTTGTTTTTTTTCTTTCTTTCTTTCTTACTTTTTTTCCATTTTAACAGCATATATTTTATGTTTATGTATCTATAAATAATGTTACATGTTTAGTGTTGTTGACGATTTTATTAGGACTATTATCATTACAGATATAAAAGATGAAAATACAATACAAGCTGCTACTCTATCTGTTTACACGAAGCCATACTCATTTGTTGGTCTGAAGTAAACGTTTCACCGCAATAGTGGCTATTTTGCCCACAAAGCTTGGATCAGTTGACGTACGGCTCCTTAATTGGAGGGCGCGAACGAAAATGCCACAGTCTGACAAAAATCGACAGCGCGTGCGAAATCGTCCAACTTCATGAACTTGTAATCACAGTGCCATGAAGACAAGCAGTCACAAACATACCTTATTATCTCAGCATGTCTCAAGAAACGTGCTTTCAATGTTTGTTTGTTTTTTTCTTTCTGTCTCTTCCCGTGTTTGCATGGCTGCATTTCACTCTGTGTAGAGTTGTTTTGCGCTTTTTAATGAGAATATGATTCAGTGCGGTTGTGCACTAGATGCATTGGCATGTCAGTGCAGACAGAAACAGACAGAAGTGGAACGTGCCGTGTTTAAGGATCTGAAGCGCTTAAAATTAATGCTTGTTGCCACGGTATTTATTAGGAGGCCGTTATATATTTATTTTGCGATGCTGAGTGGTTTGCCACACTTAACTAAGTGGGAGAAAAGCGCACGTGCAGCGTCATCCACTCGGTTTGTGCCGCACGCGCGACGGGGGAGATAGTGACAGATGGAATAGAATTATAAAGTAGGCTAGTCTCTTCAGGATCAAGTGAATTAGAAATAACATTTTCACACAATGAACTATTGCATCTAGAGTTTCTGGAGCGCACCAAGAGACCAGTCCACACGGTATTGAGTTATAAAATAAACCTTTGACGTTTGACATTATCGTTCATAAACATATTCAATCACACTTGATTTATAGCTAATTGTTATACCAACAACGACGTTCTCATCACGTTTAAATAATTAAGTATTTTGTTAAATATTTAATTTCAGTTGACTAATCTAAGGTTTATCTGCTCTGATATGTCTTTAAATATAGATGGTGGGCTTAGTTTAGTGCTTATAAACTGAGTTATAGTAGGCATGTTTTATTAATAGCCTACATAAATCAATCATTGAATGCATATATCAATTAGGCATTTAATGTCTGTGATTTCACAACTTAATACCTTTGTTCAAGCTCTTTGTAGATGTATTTAAATTAATAGAAATAACTTAAATGTCTCCAATTATCCTCGCTAACACAGACAATGTGACTCATCAAAGTAAATTTGCCATTTGCCAAAGTAAATTAGCCCGGAATTGCACCTGGAATTGAAAATGGGGTGAGGAGATCCGCACCTGGAAGGCATGTGTGTTTTTAGTCTTTCCTCGGCCCGGGGGTCAGCGGACCAGCAACCAGAGCTCTCACAAGACAGCCGATATTTCAGTCAGATGAATACAATTACAGAGGGTTATCAGACTGCTGCTGCGATCATCCAGAAGCCTCTGTTAGAGGAAATAGTTCAACTCCCTTAAAGAAATTGTCACAGAAGAAAGACCGCCAGACGTTGCCCAGAGGGTAAGCGGAACAATGAAAGAGATAATAAAAGGAACCAAACAGTCACTGAAATATCTGGAAATTGAATTTTTTTTTTTTTTTTTTTTGTCTACAGCATGTCTTTAAACTCAATCTCCTTCTTTCTCAGCTCATATGCGCCTCACTACCCCCTCATTTTCTATCTTTTTTTAAACCTTATTTAACGTTAATCATGTTCTTCATTAGATCAAACCAGGCAGCTTGCTGAGACAGAGTCCTTGTAAGTGCTGCCTGTCTTTTATACTCTAGTTGCCTTATTAATTGAACTTGTCTGGTCCCTTGGGTCCATGACAATGTGGGCAGATCGCTTCCTCTTAATTGAGATGAACACTTGCTTCTGTAACAAACCCATCTTTGATTTAATTAATTAAGCTTAAATCTGAACCCAGACCTAGCAAGCAACATCAGAGAAATATATTCACAGCAGGAGGCTTTACCTTTGTAAACTTCTCTGTTGTACAGTTTGTCTGCTAACTTGCAATCTTCCCAAGTGCTGTTTTAAAGTTTCTTTGTTTTCCCCATGCCTAAACTAGATCGCCTATGCAAAACCATAAAAGAGGTACACTAATGCCAAAGGCAAGAGCAGGCAAAGACTGCTGGGAGCACAGTACGACATTTACTGTATGAAGTGTGTGAAGGAAGAGCATTGACGAGGGAGAGAATGTGTTGTAGTAAAGCACTGTCTGTTGAACACAATGGGTCCTGATCTCTAGAGACCCTCCTCACAGACACTTTAGGCAGACATGGGCGACAAGCCTTCCTCCTGAGAGCAAGCTAATCTTTATAAAGTGGTTATCGCCTCACTAATTATACTGCTATTCTAGATCAGAGGAATTGCAGTAGTGTGAGTGTGTGAGAGAGTGTGGGCATACGACCTCAGGTGAGCCGCTGTTGGATGTGTTGGAGTCTCACTTCATTCCCAAACAGTTTAAAATAAACTTTTACTATTTAACTCCCACTTGTGTGTGAAAGCAGTACAGCATTTCTCAATGGCAGTGATGGAGTGCTAACAGACTTTCAGCTAGTCTGCTGCATCCCTGTGGACTATTCTTCAAGCGGCCACTGACCACACCGCCTTACTGAACAAACTCACACAGCTGCTGTGCAGGATATATATGCCAGTGAATGAAAAAGAATACAAACAAATATTACTGTTCTGGTGAGACTGCAGTCTGTGTAGAAATTATTAGTGCTGTATTTATTAGCATTGCATAGTGGATGATTAATGGATTTTAGCTTTAACACACAAAGGATGAATTCCTTTTCATCCATTTCCACTACTCTAGCATGTTCTGTCTATTCCTCGCCATCTCAGTCTTCTTTTCTTAATTTGCCAATTTAAAAAAAAAAAAAAAAAAAAACATTTTGGCCAGATGGATATGTACAGCTGCTGTGCATTCCTTTTGAAACTCCACTGGCTTTACAAGGAATTCCACTTCAAATGTGATTAAAGGAGTGAAAAAAGGAAGGCTGGGAAAAGAAAAGGCATTTGTAGTGTGCCAGAGAGTCTTTTTAATTGTAATTAAAAACTTTGAACTGCATCCAGATTGCTCTGGCACCTGTCCTCATGTTCCTTCTGTTGAGATTGTCATTAATCCACCCAAACCCATTCTGACTTGATTATAAGCAAATGAATCCAGGCACTCTTTGTGTTTCTCAAGAGGCTCCTTCGGGATAATCATGCTGCCTCAGAACACAAGCGCAGGGACACTCACGCATGTGCAGATGTGCACTCCAACGGTCTAGCACATTTATCTTAAGATTCGGTTTGGTTTACAGTTGGTTTATAAAATACTGGATGTTTTCCAGAATGTTTTCCAGTGAGTTAAAGGGATAGCTCACCCCAAAAAGATGTCATCATTTACCCTATCGTACCTTTATGACATTTTCTTTGGCCTTGCACAATAACTTTTTGCACACACACACAGAGAGAGAGAGAGAGAGAAAGAGAGAGAGAGAGATAGGTTGCACTTTATTTTACAGAACATGTACTTATAGTGTACTTGCAGTGTATTTATCTAAGTAAGTTCTGGTACAAGGTAACTACATGGTGTAGGGTTAGGTTTAGGGGTAGGTTCAGGGTTAGTACCTAGTTATTACATAGTTTTTGTAATTACTATAATAAGTGCATAGTATGTACATGAGGAACAGGACTGTAAAATAAAGTGCTACCGATATATATATATATATATATATATATATATATATATATATATATATATATATAGTCCATATAATGAAAGTCAGTGGTGTCCAAAACAACACTGAACTACAGAAAAAAAGATAGGGGGGTGGGGGGGTTCAAGATCTGTTCTTTTGTGATCCATAGCACAAAGGAAGTCAAACAGGTTTGGAACGACATGAAGGTGTGTAAATGATGAGAGAATTTTTAATCTTTCTTAAGCATGACATGGTACTCAATTTTCCTTGTTCTGTTTTTCTTCGTTAAGATATCTTTGGGAATAGTTATGCAATTTGCTTTCATGCAATTGTGTTAATAGCGTGCATAAAATGTGCTAATATAATTAAAATGACTGGGAGCCAGCAGTACATATACTGTATGTGTAAAGTACTAAGGGGGGTGGGGGGAAGCACACTTCACCATCTGGCACAGAAAAAAAACATGTTTTTAATTACAGAGTTCAGTGTTCAATTGAAGTCAAACAAATTAATCATGTTTAATTACACAGTGTACAAGAATGCAAGTGTTGTTCACTGGTTTTTGGATGAAGAGAGAGACAAGTAACATGCTGCTAGAGTGAAAAACAACCCCAGGATCAATACTATTTTGCAGGAAACAGGACAAAAGAACATTCTGTACAGTATAGAGTGTGCGATCATTCTTTTGGTTAAAGTACAAAATCTTTCACTTATCTTTTCAGTCACGAAATCTCCTTAAATCTCCTTAAATCTCCTTAAAAAGTTTCCAGCATTTTTTAACAAGACCAATAAGCAGTCCTCTTCAATAACAGCTTGTTTATTTGCGTAGGAGTTGGAGGGTGTACTTGTGTTTCAGTCAAACATGCTCTTCTCTCTCTCCACTCGTCTAATCAGCGGATGAGGCGCTGGGGCGGGGCCTTTGCCCCTGATGTGATGTCTAATTGGACACTAAATTTGCCACCAAGTGGAGCAGAACATTAAAACCAGTCTAATTGGGTGCTGTAGGGTTATTAGCACAGCATTTGCCCGGGCTGCGAAGAAATGCCACACGTCAAATGTGTCTGGGTGTAACAGAGCAAGAGCTGCGAAGGAATCCATCATTTATTTATAGGCGAGGAACTATACTCTTAAAGCACAGTCTTTCTGCATCTCAGCTCTATCAGTCAAATATCCAGCCCAGAGAGACTCCAGCGGTACTGCTGTGAGCATGTATGGTGAATACATGCAGTAAAATAGCTGTGCTTCCCTGTCTGAGTGACTGCATGGGGCCTAGCTGGTGACTTCTTTTAATGAGCAGAAATCAACACTCTCTCACACACATGCGGTGATACTGATACCCAAATCATGTTTTCATGTGTTCAACACACACAGACGCATATACACATGCTCATGTTCTCCCAGGGAATACCAACTTGCCCATCGACAAAATTCCTCTTTAAACGTCTTGATGCTTCGATGATGTTTCTAGTGACTCCTTCCATTCACTTCCATTCATTTCCACTCAGACGCTACAAACCTATGTACGTCCGCTGCGACTCCCTCGCTCAGCCCACTTACTTGTTTGAATTAGTCAGTGCGCGTTTAACACCTCGATCACCTCAGAAAATAAACAACAGCTACTGTAAGATAACAACTATCCACCCGGTGCAAATTGATGAATAGAGCAATTCATGAAAAATGTATGCTGCAGCAAAAACTGTGTGTTTCTCCCTCGCTCCCTCTCTTCATCTTTCTCCCCAATTCCTTCAGTCTCCCCCAAGACTTAGATTACTGCACTCTCCTTATTATGGTACTGAGAGGAGGTGAGGCTTCTCTATCACACGATAATGCATTATAATTCAGCGAGATGTTTCATTATGCAGCTGCGCTCCTCAAAGCCTTCAGAGGGCCTTCGCTAGAGGTCAGGCCACTGTGTGCACACCAGGAGCGATTCTAAGAGTTCAGCTTCAGGGGGATCCGCCAGATTCCCTTCGGGGGAATATTTATTGCTGTAAGTGTGAGGTCATTAGTTTAAATTGAGCTTGACTGAGAGTTCTTTTAAAATGAACCAATTAAAAATGCATCTGCTTGTCTGTTGTATCAGTAACAGTGGCATACGCATTCGTTTGAGATGGCTTGCATTTTTGTCACTTTCTGTACTACTTCATGTATCAAAACTTTTTTTTTTTACTTTTTTAACTATTAAAAACTTACAAACTATATATATATATTTTTTTACCTTTTTTTTTTAAAAGGCAAGTAAATAAATGCAAACAATCCTAAAAATTAGAAGGTGGGAATATATATTTCCATGTATAATGTCTCACTTATATTGTGTTAAAAGCAGTGAAATTAATAGTTTGCTACATATAATTAGATTTTTTTGTTGCAATTTAAAGTCCAAAATGCTTAGTTTGTATTTAGCTCACACATTACCATTTTCATCCATGTATGATGTTTTGTTTTTTGTACTTTTCACAATAAATATTTTTCCAAAGCAGAGAATATATTCTACAAAAAAAAAATAGTGAGCAAACCAAAGGTTACTATGAATACAAAGTATTTGTTTTTATTTCTTAATGTTAAAAACCAGAAAGCAAAAAGTCAAATTAGATTTATTTATATATATATATAAATAGCAGATTTTTGTGGGGATGATGTGACAAAAACAACTCTCAAATAAGATTCATAATGCATTGGGTTATAATAGACTGCACATGTTGCACTGCACATCATTATATGACAGACAAATGCAGTCTAAAAATCTCTGAAAATCTTCTCCTTTTTTTTTTTTGTTCTCCAGAATTTATTTTTGCGGGGGTTATTTTGTGAACTGTCTTCCTCAACTTCAGCTACTTGAACTATGTATGAATCAGCCTGTTTAGATGTCTTTTGGATGCATAAGTGTGAGTAACTGATGGAAAGCTGCTCTGGCATTAGCTGCTGGCATCTTCTTCTCTAGCCAGCTGGCCTTCGTCTATCGTGGCCATCAGCAGAGGACATTATTATTTAAACTCCTTCTGAGTTATATCTTCATTAGGAGTACTAGTAATTTCATAAAAAAACATTTCTCTTTCAGGGCTTTCCATCGTTCATTCTCTGTGCAAACACCACGGCTCGTTCTTCTCAAACTGTTTTAATCATTGTTTAAACATTGTATCAGTGACACCTTCACTTTTGTTCTCCATTACTTATCTTGTCCTTAATCAGGTCTGCTTTGCTATTAAACCCAAATGTAAAAGGAGCACATGATAGTCTCTAATGTCCTCAGGAATTTCACACAAGCAGCGAGCATCTGGCTCGCTCTCATCCGCAAGGGGATTTTTCTCCAAGTGCTGCATGAAGTGCTCCACTAAGCCTCGATCAGAGATGCAGCTCACAGTCCACCTTTTATGTATAATTAGAGCCAGGCACATGCTTCAACTGAACCACACTACCGCTAACGGACTAAGAGCCTGTAATGCGGCATGAGAAGTCAACTGGTCACAGGGAAAAAAGTAAGAAAGAGAGAAGGAAACGGGGACATGGAGACAGCAGGATGTGTCCTTCAGGATTAGGTTGCTTTTCAGATGAAATGTTTCATATCGTTCAGAGACAGATCAGTCTCTGGCAGGGAGACGCTGCTGACATCTGTAAGAATATCCACTGGCTACTACTGCGTTTCATTCGCCACGTGCTTAATCTCTCCATTGAGTCTATTAAAAAACTGAGCCAGGAAATTCAAAGGATAAGGTGCCAGGATTGGTTTACTAAGATGTAGTTTTGTTACTTAAATACAAGTGTACAGGCATATTTGAGGTTATAATAAACCAAATGTTAACCCAGATTTTTTTTTATTGACCAGATGCTAGGAAAGAAACCGTCCAAACAATAAACCATTGAGTTTGTTTAAACAAAAATACAACAACAAAAATCAGCTCATGTGAATTTTTTATACAGTGCAAAAATGTTATCCAAAAAATTTAAATAATAATAATAAATCAAATAAAAATGTGGTTTTATTGTTTCATGGCCATTAGAAATGCTGGTGTTGTTATATTATATTAGCATATTATATTCTTAATGCTGTTCTTTTATACTTTCTTTTTATCTTAGAATCCTGGAAAGAATAATGTATCGCATTTTCCACAAAAATATTAAGCAGCATAAACTGTTTTCAACACTGATGAGAAAAAAGTGTATTAATAATTGAGTAAAAATAATAATTGCTATAAGCTGAGCACCAAATCAGCATACTAAAGTGATTTCTGAAAGATCATGTGACATTGAAGACTGAAGTAATAATTCAGCTTTAGAAATTACAGGAATAAATCACATTTTAAAATATATTAAAATAGAAAACATATATTTTAAAATGTAAAAATATTTACTTTGAAATATTTTACTGTATTGTGATCAAATAAATGCAGCCTTGTGGTGCATGAAAAGCTTCCTGTATGCTATTCTAAAGATAAAAAAAAAAAATGTTGGAGATTATTTAGTGGTTTCTTGATTTTGGTAGGTACTGTTCATGTCCTACACCACCCTAAACCCAAATCTACAAATGCTTAACATTTAACAAATACATGATTATTTCAGATAATGTGATATGTTCAAGCATTTAGATCCATCACATAAATCATATAATTTTACCAGAGAGATCACACTTTCAAAGTCAAAAAGGCCTTCCTTGATGAAGAATGTAAACACATGGCATATACAGTATGTGCTCTGAGCACACACAGACTGTTTTCCTAAACAGGGACAAACAGATGTGTGTCAGAGCACTGCCACCGGTTTCTGTCTCTTTAAAATGCTAAATGCACTTAATATAGACTTGTCTGACAGTCCCTCTAACCCCAGCAATGTCTTTGGACTTACATTCTTTGACTTTGCCCAACTACTGTATACCACTCTCATTTCACTCTCTGCTTAAGGAATATTCTGGGTTAAATATACTTTATGTACATCACAACATCTGTGGCATATTTTGTTGATTAAACACAATATCATTTATTTAAAAAAAAAACATTGCTAGTTACACACTTGCAAAGAAAGTCTTTGGGGTAAGTGCACTTTTGGTTTGTTTGTACAGCTTGGGTAAGAATCACTATTATTATTATTATTACAATTTGTATTAGTTATTTATTTATTTATTTTTATGTTAAAGTGACAAAATCGACAGAAAGAGCCCTGACTATTCCTTTAAATCTCAATGTTTACTGCAGTGACTGTCTTTGTTAATTATTTTGTTTATGACTCTGCTAACAGAGATGCTCCGAGGGCATCATAAAGAAAGGATTTAACATGGCCCTCTAAGAGGCAATTGATACATCCATCTTTCTATTTGATTTCTATTTACCCAAAGTTCGAAATGCCTTGAGGCGTCTCCTCGTTGCACGGAATTTAATTTATAGTCACAGTGGCTTTATCAATAAAATGATCAAATATTGTGAATCAAAACACAGATTCTGTCTTTAAGTCTTTTTAAGATATTATAGATTTCAACTGCAGCTCCGTTGCTTTTTAATTACCCTGGAATGATAGCCAACAACGGAAGTCAGGCCTCCCAAAGGAGTCTAATATTAAGAATAAAAAAGATTCAAATGTTTCATTGAAATCCTCTCCAGCAAATCCCACTCACTCCCCGGGAACTAAGAGTCACCCTTTAATAAAGCCACTGTGCAGGCTGTGTGTGCTAAAGGTGGATTATTTGATATTAATATGCACCGGACGGTCGTCACCATGGATTCAGAATAGCAGACTTTGTTTGCACATCGAGATTAGACTCACCAGATTTAATCAAGAAGGTAAACAATGAATAGAAACAAGATAGAGAGAAAAAAAGAGAGACAGAGTGATACAGAGTCATCTGGGTTGAGTGATGGACAAGTCTCTTCCATTTGACCGTCAACAACAAGGCGCCACAGGAGCTTTACAGTTGCTTTATTACACTGAATATGCCACCCACAGCAAACTTTACTTCTGAATAAAGTACTAAAAAGGGTGTAGAAACATATTTCACTCAGAGATTGATAGTAAACTAAAATTCCAAAGAAAAAGCAAGTAAACTTTGAATTAAGCGTACTATTTTGACGTAGAAAAACTTAATTTGTATTTTCTTGTAAAACATACTCCAATAATCTTTGTTTTATCTACAACTTTGAAAATTGTTTATAGTCTACATGTTGGCACAATATATATATATTTTTTTTATTGTAAGAAAACTGTTGAAAAATGGCAAACTAAACATTCATGCAGGTTTTAGTTCATCTCACTCTCATCTTCTAATTATACCTGATATAAAGACTGCCAGAACACCCTAACTGTAACATGAACACAGTAATTCACAGTTTCAGGGCGGCAGACGAACTTTGAGAATTAAATTAGGAAATATAAGGATAATATAAGGAAGTGTTGCTAATGTTTTTAAAACCTCTAGATGCTGGCAGAAAAGTGACAAGTGGATAATTTACCCTTAAAACAAGTAAAGTAATCAATCAATCAAAGGTCAAATGTGTTATGAAATTATTTCAAAAAAATAAAAATGGGACATTTATTAGATGTTAGGTGGGGAGGTGAAGATGTTGGACAGATGGTCACATGGTCGAGTCTCTCTGTCTCTCTCAAGCCTTTCTCATCTACATCACCAGCCGTCTGCTCGACATAATATATGACTCAAATAGATGAGAAAAGCTGTTAGACAATTAAGACATTTACAATTGCATGAATATATGCATGAAAATGCATTCATTTGAAAGAAACACTGCACAAGTGCACTTTTCAAGCATAACATTTTGATTTTTTTTAATTAATTTTTCTTTTAGAAGAACAAAATTGTTTAAGATCATAAAACAACAGATGTATTGTTCGATATTAAGTATTATCAAATTTTTGTTGAACATCTCCAGGGTTATTTTTGGCTTGTAGCCAAACCCTGTAGACAGAAAATATTTACTTGAAGTACCTCTTGAGATTTTAAGTTAATATTTCAATAATATGACAACAAGGTCACATTTTCACAGTTCACTAATGTTAGTTAATGGTCAAATGATATGCAGGTAAACAAGATAAAATATTTAAAAAAAATTTTTTTGTAAATGTCTTATTTTGATCAATTGTCTTGTCATATGTGGCAATTTTAACAGCGATATGACATTTAATTTCATATGAAAACCCAAGAGCAAATACACACACACACATTTATTTATTTTGTGTGAATTCTGGTGAAATTCTGTCTACATAAATGCTTGAAATTTTGTATTATTAAATAAACTTCCAGTTCCCTTACAAACCCCCATTTATAAGAAACCCTAGTCTAATACAATGAATTCATATATTTCAAGTGTGGCTTCAGTGTCCAAATATTCTTAAATATACAGACTTCATCCTGAAGCTCTCTGATGGTTGTACAACTGCCATATCTCAGTCTTTTTGTCACATTTCTCTCCATCCCTTCTTCCTCTGCACTCTGTCCATCACAATTAAAGAGCACATTCCAGTCTCAGGCTGACAAACTCACTGCCATTCAGCCCAAAATGAAAACCAATGAAAAGGCTTTGCTGTGTTTTCTGATGCTACTGTGTCCCTATAAGAAGGACTGGTCCACCTCTTCAGATGATGAAAGCTCCAGATCTCTTTCTGGCTCAGAAAGTGGACACTAAAAGAGGAGGATGAATTTCGGACAATGTCACTCACATAGTGCAGCACTCTTGCACATTCGGTAAACAATGTGTCCGATCAATAAGGAATGATTCTGGTAAGAGCTGCCTCAGCACAAAACCGAAACCACAGCAGAATCATTCGATTTGAAGGAATTGACAGCTCTTTTCAAGATAGCTTCATTATATTCTCTCTCTCTCTCTCTTTGTTTCTTTATTGCATTTTCGACCACCCTTTGCTTCGCCACTGAAATCATAAACTCATATGGTCCTGTATAGATTTTAGTAGCTAACTCTGCTGAAATTCAGAAGACTTGATTTGGCTTAATTTAAAAATCCAATGTACAATCCTCACAGTGCTGGTCACAGTGATTATTTGGCTACTTACCAAATAAATAAACATGAAATATTATTTGATATAAAGGTTTGATGTTTAAAAGACTATATATTATCGGAATCAGGCATATTCCATATTTAATAAACCTGACTACTCATACATTTCAATGTAAGCATAAAGAAGAGTTCTGTGATTATGTATCTGCATTTCAGATTAAGCTTGAGTAATGTGTATTTAGCAGCAGCTGGTCAAACTAGCACTCCACCGCTGCCCATTACACATCAGCACCACAACCTCATGTGTCCCTCTACAGCCACCATACCACAGCCCAAACATCCATATGGCCTTGACCTCAGGGAATCCCCTCTGCCAGAATCTTAACAGGGTGTTTGTGTGGATGGAGGAAATGAGACAGCTACACATAAATGCATGCAAACAGCGGCCAACATTTCAATGGGACAGGTGGTGATATGTGCCTGGCTAATCAATCCAGCCATTTACTCAAGGAACACAAACATACTATCTCCTTTCCAAAACCTAGAAAGCTGCCTCACTGCTCACCGCTCTACATAAGCAGCTGCCTTCTAAGGCAGAATCTCAAAGGCAGAGATTCCACACACCACACAAATACCTCTACACATGTATGACTCAAGCAATTGATTTCAAAGGATTTTTGAGTAAAGTACTTTTTTAAGGAAAGTCAGTTCCCTCAGAAGCAATATTTACAATGCCTCCAAGCAGCTTTTTCGAGCATGTATCTATTTGAAAAGGGAAATCTTCTTAAATCTCAAAAACTGCTAGCTAAACTCACATTTAAATAACATTTTGAATTGGCAAAAAATACTGACGTTTTGTTTTGTTTAAATAGCAAAAAAAGTCATATGTTTCAGTTCCAGGTCACTGACTTCCTATAAAAACCCAACTTCTAACGGCAGCAGTGACACAATGACTTCAACAACTGCTGATTGGCTCTTTTATTTAGAAGGTGGGACTTATTCCAGCACACTTCGAGTCAACAGCATCATTGAGGCTTATTTCGAAGAAGCAACCTTTACATTTCAGAGATAGAAAGCAGCCTTTGATATGAAACACAAAAAGAATAATATGAGTAAAGAATCATCTTGTTTTCACTGCTTTGACATTAACATGTTGCTATTTAATGAAAAAATGCTTAGCACAGAAACATGGGGGGGGGGGTCTGTATTTTTAATTTAAGAAAAAAATGATATATGCTTAGCAGTATTGGTCATAACCTGTTTACAATTTATTTAACTCTAGATTTGGTATAAAAGAGGCCTTTCAAAAATTCTGAAAAATTCAGATATTATTTAAAACATTTGGCTTTATTTCTTTCTATGGGACACAAAAATTCAGTGGGTTCTATTGCTGTTTTGGGTTCCAAAACGGTTCTTCAGAATATCACAGAATAAAGAAAGTCATACCTATTCGGAAAGACATGAAGGAACATAACTACTGTGGGTGGCCCAAATTCTCTTTTATACAAAATACAAAAAATACTGATTTGTCAGAATGTGTAAATGCAACATGCTGTAAAGAGTATATATGTTTTACTCACGCAAAAGAAGCAAAGTGAATTCATTTTTGACCCTTCCCCTTCCAGATACCCTCTTCCCTCTACAGTATATTTCTTACCAGTATTGCCAATGAGTGCAAGCCACATTGTGTGGGAGGGACACACATACACACATCAACTTCGCCACACACACTGGTGCTGATTCTAATAGTGTATCGGGGTTTGCTCTAACACCTCTGCCTACGGAGCTCTCCCTCAAGTCTGCAAAAACCTTTCAAACAGAACTCTTAATTAGATGGAACAGAGGTCATCTAGAAGCAGAACACAAGGACACACAAATACACTCCCACACAAACACTTCCTTTTCCTCTAATAAATAACATAGACATTAGCACTTATCAGAAGCTGAATTTTCCGTCTGATAATGAACTGGGAAAAAAATGCATTGCACATTAAAACATGTTCACATTTCCCAGCTTGTTGTGAGTGAGATCCAGTCAGTCAAGCCGTACGTATTCATGCCTTCACCAGCCCGTACTTTAATTCACCAGACAGGTTACAGAAATCCTCAGCAATTTCCTCAACGCTCTTGTGTGGTACTCGAACAAATCCACATATATTAAATCCATCCGTGTCTCAATCTTTTCCCGGCTCGCTCAGGCGAACAAGAACAGTTGTCATAAATTTGAAGCCAATCTGAATGTGTGTCAACGCTTGCGTGTTTTCATGCATCCTGGAGTCTTATGCGCCCTTATGTGTTGATGGATATCTGATACCTTGGATTTAATGAGGGAGATTTAACCTTCGCAGAGGTTTCATATTTTAGTTATCAGAGTCAAAAAAGGAGATTGTCACTAAACTAAAACTCCCATAGTGTGATTTGACATTAATACCTGGAGAAAGCTATCCATTAGCATTCCCATACATCCAAATGGTAGTTGCTTGGCTGGTGCAGGACCTACAGGTACACAGTATGACTTTTGTAACCTTTAATCTTTCCCATTTATTTGAGCCAGTCACCTAAGATGTTGCTTGCAGAAATACCACTAATTTTGGATGGCTGTAAATGGATGACTTTTGGATCTAGATGGTGTAGTTACAGTATCTGTCAACCATCGCAGTCTATCAGGAGCTTGCTAACTAGCTATGCCTTGACCAAATGTGTCAGACATTTTCTATTACTGACTCTTCTTGTTTGTTTTCTCTCTTTCTTTCTCTCTCTCTCATGTAGGTGCGAGCCAGCGCGATTGCTCAAGATGCTGATCAGAACTATGACTACGCCTCAAACAGTGTGATTCTGCATCTAGACGCTGGCGATGAAGTCTACATCAAACTGGATGGTGGCAAAGCCCACGGGGGCAACAACAACAAATATAGCACCTTCTCTGGATTCATTCTTTACGCCGATTGAATATGTGAGCGCAGAGGAAAAGCAGTCGGAAAGAAAGAAATATAGCAAAAGGAAAAAGAAGTGAAGGAAGGAGCATTTATCATCCCAAGCGCTTTATTTTCCCAGGATCTCTCCATTGCTTCAGCACACATTTTTACAGCAAGAGACTCCGTGAAATGAGAGTACAGTAGCTTCTCTTCAAATCACCTCATTGGTTGACAGAGGACAAGATAATAAAGTGATAAAAGTGACGTTTTTCTCCTTCTGTGTTGAAAGGGCATTTTTGTCTTTCTTGTTTTAAGACACAAAGAACAACTGACTGAGAACTTAAACCTCATATGCGTTTCTTCAGTAAAACTCTTTTTGCCCACAGATATCTAATGTTAAAAAGCTCCCTGACTACCTGTGGAAAAAAGAATGTTACTTTTGAAGGATAGATGTGGATCTGATGACAACTGTATTCATTCTAAAATCAATTCTAAAGCTTGGGGCCGATTTCTCCTTACCTCTACATTGGACACAGCACCCCCTGTTGGCTGTTGTTGGTAACTGGTTTCCATCTGCATTCTTTTTGTGTGTGTTGTACTCTTTTGGGACTGCAGTAGCTGATGAGCATTGTGAATGAATGTTATTCCTTAAAGCACTTGATACTCAATTTAGGCAATTGATACTCTGCTAGTCCCACTTCCCATGACTCCGTTCCTCCCCGGTCAGTTCGCACTCGACCTTAATCTACCTCCTCTCAGCCACCCCCTGCCCCTCCAGAAACAGCAGATGACTTATAAGTCTCAACTCTTTTTTTATGAACAAGATAGCTTAATGAATGCTTATGTATGTTTTACTATTACTTAACTAAAGAATGTAGAATTTTTTTCTGAAGCTAAATTTAAAAAATACAAAAAACTAAAATTCAAATGTAAAGCATAACAGAATAGCATTTGACAAAATGTAAGGTGGTATTTTGAATTATACAAAACACCTAGCCACAGTATTACTAATTTATAGCAATTATTTCCTGAACATTAAGGTGAAAAAGAAGTGTTTGCCTATAAATCATTGATTTTGAAGAGGGATGGAGGACACATGTCTGGGGAGAGTTGAGGTGCTGTTGAGGGGCTTCACTTGTCACTCAATCATTCCTGCAAACAAATGCAACAACATGCAGTGAGAATATTTACACTAATATTTTATTCCGATGGGACGAATGAATGTGAGCAAATGAGGTTTATTTGTTTGTGTGCGTGCGTTTGAGAATGGGAGTAGGTGCATCTGTACCAACACCAGAGCATGAACTATATTTTGTCTTTCCACATTATTGGTTTGAGAAATGTTCTATGCTTTAGCCAGTCAAAGATGTGATAAAGAGCCAGTGAGATTGCATCAGACACGTTTAGCTAAGCCTCTATGGAGAAGATATAAAAGAAACAATAAAGCTGTAAATTAAATAAATCTATGCTATGTTTGTCAGTCCTACTCTATCTTTTGGAAATGTTGAATAAATTTAAATAACAAATGGGATTTTCGGAGTCATTTGTGCTGTAATGATTTTTTGTTTTTTAGCCCAATAATGCAAGAAAACAGTTTTTGGGAAACAGAAACTCATTTGCATAAATCTTCCAATTTATCTAATGGTTCACATTATAGGCTATTTAATAAATGCCTAAGTCGTTTCAAATTACACCCGAATAAATAGGAAGGCAGCGAAGATTCAAGTTTATGCCTCTGCTTCTTTTCCATCCACGCATTTCTTCCTCCCATCTCTATTTTTATCTTGTACCTGACACCTGGCCTGACTCACATAAGCACATAGGGAAAAAACCACAGCGGTGGACTTAACAAAAGCTTTCATTAAGTGTGCCTCATTGCTTGATTCACGCCGTCACCTCTGTTGCATCTCAGGACACTTTCTTCCAGAGGACACATTCAAACAGAGCAGTCACTCCCACTGAGACAGAGCAAGGCTTAAGAGAGAAATGTTGGCAGATATTTGCAAAATACACCACATCAAGTGATATTCTGAGAGGGATTCAAATGAATATGCCATTCTGTTCATAAGCTGACAGCATCTGCAAGATGTTTATCTTTAAAATAAATAAATCTATAAGAGGCAAACTACATTTTTGCAGGGTTTTTTATATTCCACAAAACCACTAATTCTAAAGGTATCATCTTGTTCAAAAGTTTACATGCTTGAGTTCTAGTTTTGTCCTGAGCTGTGAAGGTGCCTGTTCTTAAGGGAAAAAAATCCAAATAATGCAAGTTATTTGGTCTCACGGTATGTTTTACACATTTGTATTTTTTCACCTAATGGTTAAATGCGACTGAGATCCAGCTTTGCGACTTGAGACAACACATAGTACTGAGAAGGGCATTGAGAGGGTATAAACTGAAATGTATAAAAGAGGGCAAAAAAAGTGTGAAGTAAATTTGAAATATTTGAATTATTGAATTTGAATTATTAAAATATATATTATTTTATATTATCATTTAATTTTAAACAATTTTATCAAATCTTTTTCTTTTTGATCTTTTTAGAATAAAAAAAAATGTAAACATCAGATTCTGCAAGGAAATGTAAGCTTTGCAGAAACACTGTAAATCATTAAATATTTTTATTCAAAAAAAAAAAGTTCACTATATGGACTAAGATTGCAAAATACCCATCCCCATAATCTCAACTCCCATGTTTTGTTCCATCTTTTTTTTTTTTTTTTTTTTTTTTGTGAATTGTACATCTGTCTTTGTCTTGTTTCTTTCGGTTTCCTCTTCATTCTAAACTCTCTTTACTGAACATCAGCTCAGACGCCTGACAAAATCATGTGTCAGAAGTCCCTTTTATTCTCCCTCCAGTTCTTTCTCTCTTTGAATGAAACGAAGCTATTCACACACACCATGTACTTTGGTATCTCTAGGGAGCAACTGGAGAACAAGATAAAACAACAGCAACAGACATCCTATGCTCTTCTCTTCCTTCATGAGCTCTAACCTTCCAGAGCTTCGACACCTCCAGACTATTGTCCAGGGATCCGTCCTGCTCCAAACTGCCATCAAAGAGCTTCTGAGTTTAGTCTGATCACAGAGCAGTTTAAAGACTGTCAGATAGACAGCATTCCAGCTCAGAGGAATTCAGCACACCTGTTTGACAGGAACTGAAGGATTCACTGATTTCCAGGATCCACACAGGAAATGCTGCTCTATCAAAATAGGTTACTTTCAGTTTTACACAGTATTCCAATACTGGCTCAATAACATTCACAACAATAATTATAATTATACTTTAGTAATTTTCTATTATTCAAAATAATATTTTAAAGGCTATTAAGTAATATTATTAGAATTATTATTAATGTATTATTATCAGTTATGTTTTCCTTACATTCTGGATTTCTGTCATAAGCCCATATACACTGTCAGCATAGAGGGAACTTCTAACGTACTTAGACTGACTCTTAAAAGTGCAACTCATCAGGCATCATTTCATATGAACAGATGGAGGTTTATCTCTGGGATATAAACTAAGGGCTAATGAGGAAGATAAAAAAGGGGAAATGATAATTGCATGTACACATGTGTGATAGGAAAGGTATTTTTGTGTCTGTCTGTCTGTGCGTGTGTATAATTTATTTAAAGGCTACTACATCACTGAGGGAGATTCACCCGCTGCAACTCATTTCTTGAATTAACACACTGATCTCAAACAACACACACACACACACACACACACAGAGAATCCACAAATATATTTGTGTGTACTCCAGCAGATACACACACACACACACACACACTCCATGCCACACTGGTGATTTTCTTCAGAGTTTCTGACTCAAAGGTCAAAGTCACACAAGTTGAAGGCTCCTAATGTGGAGAAGCCACTGGTTTCCATGATGATGGGTGAAGTTTGGTCATCAGTTTCTGCCAGCTGAAAAGGCCACATTGTCCTGACATGCTGCTTAGTTAAAGATCTACTGAATCCTTCTTATTAATAAATGTGTATGTCTGTGTGTGTACTGTGCTTAAAAAAAGAGCCTACAATACTTTAAACACACGAGGGAAAGATTCAACTCCTCATTAACACTTTTTACATTAAAAAAAAAAAATTGCACCTTTAAAGTTCAGTGTATTTAATATACTAAGGTAACCTTCCAGCTGCCGACAAAGGTAAATATTAATGCAATCTTAGTGTAATATTAAATATTAAAAATCTGTATTTATAGAGCTTAGATATTAACTGACATTTCATGAGAGAATTGTATGACAATAAACAGCTCATTGGCCAAGAACCTCTAGCATTACATCATTCTCAAATATTCCTGTTCCAACCATTTCCCAAAAGAAATCTCTTATGCTTAAATGTAATTTAACTACAACAGCTTTTCTATTTAATATAAAATGCAATTCATTCCTGTGATGGCAAAGCCATGATGGCAAAGTGTCTTGAAACTTTTTTCAGAATTCTTTGATAAAAGTTCAAAAGAACAGCATTTATTTGAAACAGAAACCTTTTGTAACATTATACATTTCTCTAATGTCACTTATCATCAATTAAATGCATCAATAAATAATACCCTATATATAGTACTGAAGTAGAATGTTGTCTTTGATTATAACACAGGTTTTCATCAAGTGAGGTGAACATCTACAGACACGTGCTGTTGAGTGTGTAGGGAGCAGTGAACACTCTGTACATGGGGACACAGCTTGGATGATGAATGCTCTTACAATGCACTCCATGGAAAACGTGAATGAGAGAGAGAGACAGATAAACAGAGAGGGAGATCTGGTGCTGTGACTATGAGTGTCATACTTCCACTCCACACACCTCCTGAACCCAATGTTATTATGACACATCCCTCTGCAAACACAAATACTGATAACCACATAGAGCAGAAGTGTTTGCCTCTGGCTTCTTGACAGATGGGTCATCACAACAGCATTCGTCTGTATTTGGGGACCACCAAGCAAGGCATCACGAATCACAGCAGCACTCCACAAACATGCTTCTGGCTACTAGGACAGACGGGAAGGGAACTGATAATTTGTCTTAATTGATAGTCTGATGTGTTGATTATGCAGTTTTCCTAACAGATCTGAAATGTATTTTTAATAAAGCTAATCTACACCTAACCCACCTTTTTTTTCTTTATTATGCAGCTACAATGCCAAATAAAAAAACGAGTTGAACTAGATTCACTGTAACACAGAGATGCCAGGTATACACTCTTTGATGCAATGAAAAACATGTCTCTAACATTTTTGCAAATCTTATACATGCAATTCACTGCAGTTTCCATTTGAAATGAATAATAGAGACAGTAAAACACCAACAATCTTGTATTACTTTTCACACAAATTATGATAAGCATATTATCAAATAATTCATTTTCACAGATCCTTGCAAAAAAACTTTGTTATCACCTCAGAAAAACTTTACTATAATGCATGATTTGTAAACATTTGCATTACATATCCATCTCCATATGCATGGCTTTTCCAACTTAGTAAATTTGCTTGGTAGCACACCTGGTACGATGCTGCACATGCGATGTGGAGCGCTCGGGTATGAGTTCTGTGAAGCATGGTTTGACAAAAGAGCTTGAAGCTGTGTATGAACAAGGTAAAATGGCATGGTTGGGTTTAGTATGGGTGGTGTAGTATTTTAGCATTAACCTTTAAGCACCACTCATTGTCACACACCTGGACTCATTCAGTGTTTTTGCCCCAGTGACCCAGTTTCTGTCTTCCGTGTTTAGTTTAATTAGTTCCCAGGTGTGTCTATTCTATTCCTCATGTGTTCCATGTCCCTGTTAATTTAGTTATTCCATCCACCTGTGTTTCCCCAATTATCTGTTGTACATAAGCCTTGTCCCTTCAGTTCTGTTTTGTCGGGTCTTCTCACTTGTGACCATTTGCTACTTACGTGTGTCTACCTCTGTGCTCCATGTTGGATATCCCCTGTGTTGGATATATTAAAAACCTTATTCCGTTTATCCTCGACTCCGTATTCCTTCAGGCAGCGTAAAACCGTGACAGAAGACCCGACCTAAAGAAGAAAATAGAAAACTGCGTGTTTTTTTTCCTCCGTTTTGTTTTTGTGTTTTCAAAGTCTTTTTGTTTCGTAGTGTTCTATGGATCCCCTCTATCGTCCCGAATTCCTCATCCTACTGCTGAAGCAGGAAGGACGTTCTCTCGAGGACCATACCAGACAGTTTCTCCTATTAGCTAATGCCACCAGCTACCCGGACGGTGCGCTCTGCACCTTCTACAACACCAGCCTGAACTCCAAATGCAGAGCGTTGTCGTCCGAAGATGGTCCTCGGGAGGATTTCGCCGCATACGTGGAGTGGACTCTGGCGAGAAATGGCTCATCTTTCACCTTCAGCCCCATAGAGGATCTCGCCAGTCCCACTCCCTACCCAGAGACCAGCCAGCCACCAACTCGCTACACGGAGCCAGAGCCCACCGCAGCCGCAGAGCCCGAGCCATCCACTGACAGGGAACAGGATCTCGAGAGCGCGACTGACCAGGTGTGTGACTCGGCAACACCGTGCATCGTGGGAGTCCTCGTGGAGATCGAGGGCGTGGAGGAAAGCCCTGCCCACACTCCTGCGACTGAGGGTGAGCTGTATGCAGTCTCTGAAAGTTATATGGAGCAAGTTCTGGATCTGATGGACTGGTCTATGGAGGTAATCCCTAATTTTCCTGTTTCCCTGCTGGTTCCGCCCAGCCCTGAGTTTCCTGTGTCTCCGCTGGTTCCGCCCAGCCCTGAGTTTTCTGTTTCTCCGCTGGTTCCGCCCAGCCCTGAGTTTTCTGTTTCTCCGCTGGTTCCGCCCAGCCCTGAGTTTTCTGTTTCTCCGCTGGTTCCGCCCAGCCCTGAGTTTTCTGTTTCTGCGCTGGTTCCGCCCAGCTCTGAATCTTCTGTTTCTCCGCTGGTTCCGCCCAGCTCTGAATCTTCTGTTTCTCCGCTGGTTCCGCTCAGCTCTGAATCTTCTGTTTCTCCGCTGGTTCCGCCCAGCTCTGAATCTTCTGTTTCTCCGCTGGTTCCGCCCAGCTCTGAATCTTCTGTTTCTCCGCTGGTTCCGCCCAGCTCTGAATCTTCTGTTTCTCCGCTGGTTCCGCCCAGCTCTGAATCTTCTGTGTCTCCGCTGGTTCCGCCCAGCTCTGAAACTTCTGTGTCTCCGCTGGTTCTGCCCAGCCATGAATCTTCTGTGTCTCCGCTGGTTCCGCCCAGCCCTGAACCTTCTGTGTCTCCTGTATTCCCTCCCAGCCTCCCTCTCCCGCCTCCTCCCAAACCTGCTGGTCCCTCTACTCCTTCGCTGGTTCCATCCAGTCCTGATCCTCCTGTCCTTCCTCCCATCCTTCTCCTCTCTCCTCCTCCTAGACCAGCCAGTTCCTCGTCATCCCTGCTGGTGCCAGCCAGTCCCGCAGCTCACCCTCAGTCCGCGCCATCGGGGCGCGGTGGTTCGCCGCTGGACTGCCAGTCTCCAGCTCCGCCTTGGCGTGTTAAGGCCCTGTCTCCGCCTCCAGCCTCCGAGCCCTGGACTCCTCCTCGGTCCTTCGACCCAGCGGCTCCGCCTTGGCTCTTAGCTCCCTCGTCTCCACCGTGGCCTGTCATCCCACCTGCTCCACCGGGCTCCCTCGTCCCTCCGGCTCCACCTTGGTCAGTCGTCGACCATCCGCCGCCTCGGGACTCCACTCCTCTGGTTCCACCTTGTCACTCCATCCCTCCGGCTCTGTCAGGCTCCTCCTTCCCTCCGGTTCCACCTCCATCCTCGGTCGCTCCGGCTCCACATCGGTCTGCCAGGACCCCGCCTCCGCCTTGGTCGCCTGAGCCTTCTGCTCCACCTAGGCCCTCCGGAACCTCGACGTCCCCCTGGCTCTGCGGCTGTGCTGCTCCATCTTGGGCTCCTCACCCACCAGTGCAGTCTCCGCCTGTCGGCCCCCTGGTGTCGTCGACCCCTCCTTCACCATGGCTCCTCCCGCCGTCGACTCCACCTTGGATCTCCGTCCTGGCTGGTCTCTGGTGGACCATCTGGCTCCTCCTTCCTCCGTCTCCTCCCTGGCTCCTCCTTCTGTGGTCCCTGTCTGTTGGCCCCCTCCTGGGAGTCCGTCCTCCACCGGAACCTCCTCCCAAGTTCCCACCCACGCCTCCCCCTGTTGTTTCTACGGTGCGAGGACGCACCTACCGGGAGGGGGGAGTACTGTCACACACCTGGACTCATTCAGTGTTTTTGCCCCAGTGACCCAGTTTCTGTCTTCCGTGTTTAGTTTAATTAGTTCCCAGGTGTGTCTATTCTATTCCTCATGTGTTCCATGTCCCTGTTAATTTAGTTATTCCATCCACCTGTGTTTCCCCAATTATCTGTTGTACATAAGCCTTGTCCCTTCAGTTCTGTTTTGTCGGGTCTTCTCACTTGTGACCATTTGCTACTTACGTGTGTCTACCTCTGTGCTCCATGTTGGATATCCCCTGTGTTGGATATATTAAAAACCTTATTCCGTTTATCCTCGACTCCGTATTCCTTCAGGCAGCGTAAAACCGTGACACTCATGGGCCACTGGATTTCTGAACCGCTGTGATAATGGTAAATGATGGTACAGTCATGTTTATATGCTTTGGAGAAAAATTAACTTGCTTTTTAGTTCTCCTCACTGGATTTTTCACATTGAAACATAATGTAATATATAATTTTTTAAATATCTTTGTCACAGGAACATATTTTTTCATGAGACTGAATTGCTATTATTTGTGCCACCAGCTCCATCCATTTCCATATAATTTACTGTTCATTCATTGGCTCTTTTGTGTTTCACTAGAGTGTCTGTCTTAAGGCAACAGAGAACAGAAACCACACACAAAGGCATAAAATTCAGTTTGACCCTTCTTTGATATGATTTGACATTACAAGAGTGCAAACAATTACGCACATTTGCCTGTTTGCAGCATTTCTGGCTGGCTGCAAAGGGAAAATCCTGATGTCTTTACCCTGCCGCTTGGCCAATTATGCTCATAATGGAGGTCATCATCAAATATGGCCTCTCAACATCCATGTCTAATGAAAACAAGTGTGTACGTGAGTGTTTGAAGTGCGTGAAACCATAATCCAAACACATCCTGAATTCTGCATGCACTGTCAACAGTCTTAAGCAGAGTGCACACAATCCACTGAAGGAGAAAAGGGCACCCTCTGACTTTGATAAAGGCCAGCTTTATCTTACTCTCAACTTCCCTTTCTCTCGCCTTTTCATTCATGTTTGTACATGTTTCCCTTATTTTTGCTGTTACACAATGGCATCCAAAGACCCATGTGATTATTCTGATCAAGCATTTTCAAAAATATGTATGAACTTCTAAGGGGCTGTGTTATAAGTTACTATGAACATAAACATAAACCTGAACTGGCTTTATCCCCAGGATAAGGCTAAATCACATTAGTGTTTGCCAGTAGAAATGCTGAGTTGGGCACAAACTCTGTGATTGCTCTCAAATCCACACACTCACAGCTGGTGTCAGATTTAACACGATTACCTTTTTGATGTGGTTTGTCGTGGAATCCTAACATAGTCTGCTCTAGAATCAATGCATGACTTGTCAGTCTGACACTAAATATTGCTCTTATACTTTCTTTATACCTTTCTTTGTACTGGTGCGCAAAGGCCAAAGATGTGCCTTGGAAAGGTAAGTGCTTCAGTGCCAGACTGGAGACCATAACTTATTCTGCTGTAGCTGCAGAAATCTTCTATATTTTACATCAATACTGCCGGACTACTAGTTCAGCTTAGTCTCCAAAATTTAGCATTCACAGTTGTTTCAGATTCAGATTTTTATAAATATTTATCTGTACTAAAACCATAATAATAACAACACTACAGTCTAGAGGCTTTCAGCACCATGGACAGCAACAAAACTGCATTACTTACTATGTGTCTAACATTGAATCCATCCATCAGGCAAGGACAGAAAAGAGACATCACATATAGCTAGAGTCAGGAAAACAGCAGTTCTGTCAGAGTGTTAGTGTGTGTGTTTCTCTGCGCTCATTAAAAGTAGAGAGGGGCTCCTCATGCATCAGTGTCCAGAACAGAAGTGAGTGAGTGAGTCAGAGCAGCTATTTTAATGCATGCACTTCTTCTGCATAAAAACATAGATATGCATGTACTTCCTCTGCATAAAATCACAAATATGTGTATATTCAGATGGCTAATAAGATGTCTATATTCTGAATGAGATAGTGTTAATTGTATTGAAACTCTTTTTAAGGATGGTACCCTTCACATTGCTTGAAGATCTTGCTGCGCATGATTTGAGACGAGCACATCTTCAGAGAGCGTCATATGTTGGCTTAGAGTGATAACAGGCTTTTAAAGAAATGTTGTATGGACAGCCCTTATATGGAGAAAGTTTATGCAAACCAGTAACCTCTAGCACGCAGCTGCTCATTTAGGATACTCCAAATTCATTACACTTGAACAGCATTAAAAAGAAAATTAACGTGTTTATGAATGTGTAAAGAATTAGGTGGGCTTTTTTTTTTTATCAGAATTAAGTTCTGTGCATATTAATAAAAATAATTCACATAATTATTAGTTAATTAAACCTATTGTTCATTCAAGTACAAGATCCCAAAATAACCAGCCTGAGTTGTATGTTATCAGTCTTGCTCACACACACAAACACTTTATCACTGGATGAGAAGAAGGTGAGAAGAAGAAAAAAAGTTGAGAGCCTGAGAACTAACCCTACGCCTCACAAAAAACAGTTTTTTTCCGTGATCAAAATTTTTGTACACATTTATTAATCCAACCTTCCCTTCCCAAACTATAGGCAAAAACTTACCTAAGTGCGCGCACACACCCACACACACAGAGAGATTGAGGCTACAATGCATGCCTGGTTTATAACAGGATTCAGAATTTCTGATCCTACTGAGATCTGAGACCCAAAGCAAGCCGTCTGATAATTATGCACATTTTAATCAGTTATATCCCTTTCCGCAGTAAAGCTCTGTGTATGTGGCTCTGTATGTGTGTGTGTTTAAAGATGGGGGAGGGATTGGAAAATGGAACAGGACCATGAACACACTTGGGGTACAGAAAAAGTAAGTGCATCTATGTGTGTGTGTGTGTGTGTGTGTGTAAAACAAAGTCAAGGGTAAAAAACTATTAAACTAAAGTGGACCTCAGGCCCTTGTAAGACTTAATGGCTTTTTTCCCCTGCTTTCTCTCACTCTCTAGCTCTGGGTCTCATTCCTCTCTTCTAATCCCACATGCTCAGACGTAGCAGGTAAATTGACTTTTCAGTGACAGACACAGGGGGCTTTTCTTTGGAGCTTGATGGCAGTAGCCGTGTTCCTCACCTGTGACAGAGCATGTCTATGGCTCACATCACCGTTCCATTCTCAGAGCTTCTGCCATTAGCTCCAGATCACTGCTGCCATTAGAACAACCTCTGGCTAAAACAGCACTCCGACTGTCATCAACCCCTACACACACACACACAACATCAGAAACACAAATAAAACAACCACTATCACAATCACTACACAGTCCACCATTCTCCTCCAGTGCCTCTTTTAAACACCAAAAAAAAAATCGTCTAATTTTTATGTAGCATAAAACATTTAACAAAATGTATTGCCAACTTTGGTTTCTGGAAAGACAAAAAAAAAAAAAAAATCCACATGAAAACGGTTTAGGTATTACAATATTGCAAAACAATTTAAGGAATATATAATCAAATGTGATCACCATAAATTACATTTTTTACTTACAAAAAATTTTTTTTTTGGCAACAGGTTACAGAACCATTATTGGTTCTACTTTATGAGGCCAAAGAGCTCAACAGACACCTGCAAAAGAAACTCGAGACACATGCCACTCTTTTCCGCTTCCAAGGAAACCTAAGCCCCATCTATCCAGCTGAGCTCAAGCTGAATTTCAGACATGCATAAAAATCTGCATGCATGTGCACAGAAGTGCACACACCACGTAAGCAGTTTTGTTCCGTGGATGAGCTTGAATCAGCTAATTGTGTTTCACAGTTAATTCTATTACTTCATTGCAAAGCTCTTTGGGTCACTGAAATGCAGAAACACACATGTGCTTGTGTGTTCATATCAGGCATCCATTTTCCCCTCTAACTGCACAGGATTAGATTTTAATTTAAACAACAAGGAATGGATATTTAATCATTTCCCTAATTGCTACCATCTTGCTTCCTAAATCTCTCCATGGGCTGCATGTGCTCTGTGGGTGAGTATGTGTGTGTTTGAGAAAGGTGGTGAAAAGATATATGTTCATCCACCTCTGTGTTCTTCCAGGAGTACGCGCGCATTAATTTGTGCCTATGTATAGGTGTTTGCTAAACCTGGTTCCCCTGATCATGCGGCTTTCTTCTCCTTCTCTTCCAGCAGCTGTAATCTAAGACTCATACAGTAATTTAGACTGTAGACAAATCTGTTGTGCTTTCTTAGCATAAACAGTGTCAATAGAGCAATGTGGTTCTCAGCTGTAACGAATGGACCTGCATACGAAGTCATCAGCACAGCCGAGTACCATAGCAAGTGAAACCCTCCTAGGAACCAATTGGAATAAGTTGCTATATGCTGCACTTTGCCTTGTGTGCTAATTGTACGGGTGCTTGTGAGAAACGACTCTCAAACACAAAGCATTCACCATTCCAGATTTTCTATGATATTTAGAATGTACAGTGTGATTTACACTTCTTATTTCTGGTTTTAAAAGAACATTAAAGCATTTGATTTCGTTATGTTACCTTTGAAATGTTCCAGAATGTGGACACGTATGCACACATAAAAATATATGAATTTAAAAATTTAGGACAGAGTGGCATGCATGTATTCATTCATTCATTCATTAATCAATTCAGGCAAAACATTTCCCAAAACAGATCTCTGTACTGTTAAAGATAATATTTTAAAATGGAAAATGATTTTTTTTTTTTTTTATAATATTTACACAATATTACAGATTTTAAGAAATGCAAATAAATGCAGCCTTGGTGAGCAATATTAGATTGCTTTCAGAAACATTCAAAAATCTTACCAAACTCCAAACCTTTGAATGGTAGTGTATATAAAACTTGCTACAAAGTGGCTTAAATAAAACTCTGAACAGGCAAAATCCAGTGATAATTTAACCCTCAAAATTTCTCATCGTCCCGATGCAGTACCTTGTAAACAACCCAGAACCTCAAATCTTTGTTCCCAGTTGGACTGACAGAAAAACCTGTGTGGCCTTACTACCACTAAAATTAGAGTTTGCCAGATTAAGAGAGTCCTTGCCGGTTTTGTGAGCAATATGCATCAGACGGTCAGTGTGCCACGGTCAGGTTGCTGAGACAGCACTGCAGTTATTGAGGGAAACTGACTTCATACTGCACATCCACTAAAATCCTGTTGGTTAAAAGCAATTACAGAAATAGCTCAGGAAAGTCGAGTTAGTTGTGAGAAAAATGTATATCACATCCTTAAATGTCACTTAAGTTAAAATGTTGTTATCTAATTAAATGTATGCATGGTGATAGCCTTCTTTCTAGTTTTAGGACCTTTTTATAGGATTTTTACATATCCTATATACAATTGTTTTGGTCAGCAAATCCATTTCCTCGTCCTGTCCTTCTGTTTTCTACCCCTTTCACTTCTCAAACGAAACTCCATCTTTTTGTCTGTTTGTTTGTCAGCATGTCTCCACTGACATGCTTTCATGCTTCAGCTTTCATGTGATTTTATCAAACAGCACCAGCAAAAAAGTTCTCTCACACAAACACACACATGAGCCTACACACACACACACACACAGATTCATTCAGAGCTGTCTGTGTCTCTCTCATGCACTGTGTGATTCAGGATGATAAGTAGAAAACCTGAGTCGTCGTCACTGAGTTAAAAAAGGTCACGTAAATAATCATTTCTCATCTTTCTGCCCATCCTTTTCTCTTTCACTCAGTCTCTCTTTTGATACATAAATCAAATCTCTCCTCTATCCAAAACTCCAGCATTCGTGCTCAGTGACACTATTAGGATGAACAAATATTTGGAAATGGCAGAGAACTTGAAACGAGACACAGACAAGCATCGGGGCAGTGATTCCAGTGGGTACCTGGGACAATTTGGATTGCAGATATATATATATATATGTATTTGTCTTTTCTTTCAAATAAAATAACTAAACTTTCTTTTTATCTTTACTGTAAGTCAAGATACACTTACTTGATATTTATTATTCATGACAATATTCATGGCAACATTAACAGTATCAATTCAATTCATCATTTACAATAATATAACATTTATTTCCTTAACAAGCAAATCACTATACAAAAAACAAAACAAAAAACAAAACAATAGTACTAATAAAAACCACACAGAATCTCTCAGTTTAATCAATGATACAAATTATAAAATTCTTCCGGGAGAGACCTTTCAGTCTTTTAGTACATTTTCTGAGTAAAAACGTTGTCTAATATAATTGAAAATTGGACATTCAAAATACAAAATGTGTTACATTTACTTGATAAGCAAACTGACATGTTAACTGACAAACTGACGATGTTAAGTCTTGTTGAGTTGGGGGAATAGGGTCAGAAAAATAAACCTTTGAATTAAGTTCCACTGGGAGAAAAATATTATTATCATTACATTATTAAAAATGTTTATTTCTTATAAAGTATATTTTTCTACACAGAATTGAGTTTTTTTTTTTATCCAGTTGTTTGAAAACTGTAACACTGGTAAGAGAAACATGATTTCTAAATTTGTTTTTGAATCTCTCCATGTACTGCACGTTGATTAATTAGTCATTTGTTTGTGTCCTTTCTGAATATCTCTTTATCCTATTACAGCCCCTGTCTCTGGCTCTCATACACTCACGCTCCCTGCTCTCTCCTTCATCCCCGCCCTTGTCACCAGGAGTTCAATTAACTGCTCAGGCATTAGCTCACAGACACTTTGGCTGGCTGTTAATTTAAATCAGCCGTCACATTATACTTGCCTCATATTCATCACCTTCTCATAACCTTGTCATTCCTCTGACAAACTTCCTTCCCCTACGTCTCTCCCTCTCTATTTTAGTCACCATCACGGCCACTAAGACTCCCAGTCAGTAGTTAACACTGTGGCAACATTAAAGAGCTCATGAAGAATGTTTGGGAATGAAAAACGTCTTTCATGATGCTGTGACATTTATCCAGACACCGATGTTTGAAAGGGATATTCTCGACAGCGGCGGCCCGTCACAGGAGGCACAGAGGGATGATTTTCCTCAAACATGCATTCAAAAAGACCGTAACTGCTGTTTTAATCAGTTTACTTACTTACAGTAATAATGTGTTCTTGCACGCCTTGTAAGAAGTCAAGACTTCAAGAGTCTGAATGCTCCCTAGTTAGCAAATTTAGAGTAGATATTCAAATGATGCGTCATCATTTGTTTACATCAAAAATATGTCCTAAAAGGACATGAACAAGAAGTTTGGTTTCATTTGCATGATAAACCAACGATCAGAGGAGAGACAAAAATATTAACAGACTTTTTATCGATTGAAATACAAATTGTTAAAGGATTTCTAAACAAGTGGACTAGCGTTGGGTTGGTGACACAGTTAATAAGACATTTCAACAAAAAAATTAAATTCACCCTCACTTTATTGCAAACCTACAATTACTTTTTTTTTTTTTTTTTACAATGGAAGGCTTGCAGCCGTGTAATAGGATACAACCATATGATAAATGCAAAAGTTAATCATGACCATAACTGTGTGGTTACCAACATTCTTCTTCTTCTTTCAATAAACAGTTCCACAGCAGAAGAAGGTGATACAGGTTTGGAACAACATTAAAGGGATAGCCCCCCTAAAATAAAAATAAAATAAAAAAGAGATATAAATACTGTTCAGTTTCTTGCACAGACAGATTGTTTTGTGTCTTTACACATCAGTGTATTGTCACAAGCCACAGGGTTTAATTTGGTTTTGTTTGTGTATGTTTTTATTTTCTTTTTTTATTGTATGTCTTAGCTGTGATTCCCATCCACTTACATTAGAAGACTGACAGACTGCAAAGGTTTGAGCTAAAAATCTCAGTTTGTGTTCTACTGAAGAAACAAAGTCTCCTACATCTTGGATGCCCAGGGGGTAAGCAGAAAAAACATCACATAGCTCACACAAATTGCAATTAAATATATATATATATATATATATATATATATATATATATATATATTAGACACAGTGTTCATTTTTGGGTGAACTTGGTAAGTACTTTTTGTTACCCATGTAAATTTAGTCCTGGATATATTGCAGGACTAGCTATTTACAGGACCTCTGCAGGAAGGCATTCTTAAGAGATACATTCTAAATCTATACATATTTGTGCATGTACACACTTGTATGTTTATCCTAAAACATATAAATGTACATGCATGATGAAAAAAGACATTCATATACTAAAAGAGAATGACCATCTCATTAGAAATGTTTAAATGCATGTTTGTGGACGAATGCATATGTGTGCATGCATGCTTGCATGGGACATGGGCAGAAGGTCATGTAGAGTTCAACATACAGAACAGAGAGGGCAGTGATGAGTACGAAAGGGGCACAGGTATGTTTGTTTTGCTCTTTAGGGCACAGAAGGAAAGGATGTATAATCTCTCTCTCTCTCACACACACACACAGCCAGGGACATACTCACTGAAGTCTCAGTGGAACAATACCAACCTGGATGTACAGTACCAGTCCCATCCATCACCTGCTCAAGCCTTAAACCCCAGAGGATTAGCGGATGTGCTTCAGTATGTGTAAATGTCCATTTGTGTGCATGCTTGTGTTTATTAGAGAGAACGTGTAAAAGACAAAACAAGGATGCGCTAGGTGAAAGATCCAAGTGTAAGCAATAAAGAGATTTGGCAACAAATAAATGATTTATCTGAGAATCTAAGCAACCTTTTAACTGCAACTCAGAATACTATGCTAGCTCTTTCTTCTCCCCAGGCCATTTTCCTCGAAACCAACTACAGTCTCATCTCCCTGCACCAGCTTTAAAGTGGGTGATTCATAAAATCTGCTAATTTCCACAAAAATTGCCCCTCGACAAATTATCACTGATTTCCCAGAGTCCCGAATGATTCAGTCCTTCAGGACTCAGGACCATTCAACCTCTGAACACCCTTCAGATACCCTTACATATCACAAAGAAGGCCTTACAAATGCTACTTGACCTTTTCCCTAACATTTAACATGGCTAAAACCACCTATATCTATATACTTGCCCTCTCTGTTCCTTCACCAGCCCCAATCATTCTTAACCCCAGTGGCCCTTGCAGTGTTCTTCAGCCTCTAATCCTCCTCCCCTTCTAATGTTGTTGGCTTCACAGTTTGGATTCAATCCCAGCAGTGACAAGGTGACTGCCTCCTTATGTTTGCACTAATTAAAAGAGAAGCACTCATTTGTCCCTGACTATATGAGGTTGGTCTAGTCAGACAGCCCAGCTGTACGAGACAGGGGAGAACTGTACGCCTGTCCTTCCAGAAGTCCTATAAACAGTCTCTCTCTCTCCTGCTCTGTCACACTGATGCTCTTGCGATGGCTTTATTATACCTATTATGTAGAACGGCCTGCATGAAAACACATACAGATGGAGTAAGATGCTTGCAAACATAAAAATTAGCATAAAAGCCTAAAAAGAAAGCATAAAACGAGCTTCATCTTGGTGGAGAATGCAGGTAGTTTTGAATAATGTCTTGGGCAGTGTTGAAGGAATTCGCCCATAATATCATTGATACCAGGATAAGATTTGTTTAAAAACAAATTTATGTCGAACAGTTATGCATTTTGCAAGACTAGAGAGTTTGCAAGACAGTTCTTTCTTTCCCTGGGAATCAAACCCAAGACCTTGGCGTTGTAACTGCCATGCTCTGCAGTCAGAGCTACAGAAAGAAAGGATATGTATAAGTATGTATAAATGTAGGATTTTTTTTGTTTGTTTGTTTTTTACAATTAACCTACTGACCTTAAATTCATTTATACAGTTTACATGCCCCATGAAGCATTAAAGGGGTCATATGATGCAATTTCAATGGTTCCTTTCTCTTTGGAGTGTTACAAGCTCTTGGTGCATAAAGAAGATCTGTAAAGTTGCAAATACTAAAGTCTCAAATCCAAAGAGATATTATCTGCCATGCCCCCCTAAAACAGCTCATTCAAACACGCCCCCACATGTCTATGTCACTATGTGGAAATAATTGCGTAATTCCGCCCAAATGTTCATGCAAAGAAAGAAGGTGTGGTTTCAGTAACCGCAGGTAGTGTTGAAGCAGCCGTGTCAGAGAGATACTGTGTGTATCTAGGTGAAACCAAAAGCACTTTATTTGGCCTTCCGAAAGCAGATGCATTCAGGAATCTTTAAGATTACTTTCAACAAAACAGCAATGCATTTTTATGGATGACCGTTTCTGAACCTAGGAGAGGAGGTAATTTTGACTTTAAATTTGGTATATTTAAACTTACAAAATACTGCATTCAAATCAATTCTGGCATGTTTTATGGCTACAGGGTGGACAATGCATCTAAAGAGCCAAGTAATGCTTTTGTTATGAACATAAAAACTTATGCTTAATATAACACACCCTTTCATAGTCATTTTTATGTTATCATGGCAAATAAGTTATTTATGTACAGTACACCAAAATGCACCCTACAGTGATATTGACCCTCAAAATAATGTGCACATTTAACACCAGGATGCATGAATTAAGTGAATAGCATCAGTTTTGGTTTCATGTTAACTTTAAAGCTTCACAGTAGTTGAGACATACAGTATTCCCATACACCTGCAAACCTGCTACATATAACGCTGCATTCAAAATGAAATACATTTAATAAGAAACAGGAAGGTTTCGTTATTCTTCATGGTCAATAGACTTTCTAAGTGCATGCAATTCCCATTCTAATGTATCTGAGCAGCAGGTCAATGTGTTAAAGTGCTTCTTTATATATAAGACAGCAACCAGGAACACAGTAACACATGATAAATTAATGAACGTATTAAAATAAGACATCTTCATTATCACCTCTTGTCTCTGTGGTCCTCTCAGCCTATTTAGAAAGTACCGCGGTGGCTAGAACAGAGCAAACACTTTAATTCATTTAAAGTATGGTATTTATAACTAACACACACAAATGGTAATGAGGGCTGGCTTTATGTTTCTTATGTCAACAAACTTTACATATACATTTTATTTTGGAAAGAGGAGGAAGTCTATGATGTGTAATTGTCTCAGGTTTTCAAGATAAACGTACAAATAAATAAATAAAACCCTCTCTGTTAGATATATTGAGCAACAGAAGGGAATATTCACCTTTTATTTCTACTGACGATGCCTGCACAGTTCTTGCTCCCATGACAACCATGTTGTCATTCTTAATTACAGAGCAGTGATCAAGCTTAAACTCACTGATTTAAGTGTTTAATGAGGCAACATCTACAGAAGCTGATTATAAGTGGTACAATTCACCAACAGAATTTTAAAGGGATAGTTCACCCATGCTAACCCATGCTAACAAATATTGCTACAAGTGTGACTGCATCATATAATAATTATTAATTAATAATATTAATAATGTTCATAGTCTGTATTAATTTTTTCTAAAAATCCTGTCAAACGTGCACAAACTGACAGTCATCACCATAAACTACTACTAAATATTGTAGAAGCATATTTTTTTTGTTTTAAAGTTGCTTTGATTTGTAAAAAGCGCTATTCAAATAAACTTGAATTGAATTGAATTGAATGATCAGTTACTCAAGATGTTCTAAAGCTGTGTGAAATTCTTTCAGATGTTTATCACAAAAGAATATATTCTGAAGAATGTTTGTAACAGTTTACAGCAGCCATTGACTTCTATAGTATACGGGGGAATTACTATGTAAGTCAATGTGTGTGTGTGTGTGTGTGTATGTGTGTGGTAGTGTGTGTGTGTGTGTGTGTGTGTGTGTGTGTGGTGTGGAACAGAAGAGGTTTACTATCATAGAGCCATTATAACAAAAATAGAATAAAAATAAATATAAAAAAAATTCAAAAACATTACAATTTAATGCCACAAATCAAGTTAGAATTTGGACCTGCATTCTCTTGCTTGACAATCTTAAACACATGTGACAATAATGTCATGTCTGATCTCACCTAGGGTACCAAATGAATTAGGACTGTCACTGTTGCCCCAAATACTCAAAAAACACCCTTACAAACACTTTTGCACAAGTTAAGCAAATAATATTTGGAAAATAATATGTTCCCCATGAGTATGACAGTGAGCTATCATAAATATCCCAGTCAAAGACCAATCTCTCCCATGAAAAGTGCACTTCAACAACACAGAGAAAGCATGGAGAAAATGAGGAAAGACCAAGCCAAACGGGGTCTTTAGAGGGCATGGGGACATAAAAGCCTACATAAAAGAGGAAAAAGAGAGAGTTTGTGATTGATATTGAAATAAAAATTAAAAAAATGCTGGCGGAATGTGTAAATGATTAGTATAGATAAAAAGAAGCACAGGCCACAGAGAGACTACAAGGAGAAGACATGGGACAATAACAGCAGATCTTGTCTTTTGTACAGTTGCAGAATTGGACCACAGTGACCACACAGACATGACAATCAAAATAAGAACCGCACGTCTATACCTCCATTCTCCAGCAAAACAACAGTGAAAAGTCTCAATCAAAACTTTGAGTATCTTATTTACAGTACTTATCTATCAGTTATTCTAGTTATTCTTCAAGACAGAAATTATATGATACAATTTGCATGCAGGGATCCATTTTATATGCATATACAGTACTATATATATTCATGTCATATAGGCTACTTATTTATCCTCCTCCTCTCAAAATGTCAACCACTGAATTTCTGTACAAACACTGAGCAGAGTATCAATAAATCCACGGATGGATAAAACAGTAAAAAATCATACAATCGCCCTAAATGTTAAATGAAAAACAAACACAGTGCTCGCATCCCCTCATTCATTCACTTGTGCACCACAGCGACAAAACTGTAAAGGAAAATCACTTAAAGACAGGAGCTGACAGGAGGCAGAGAAAAATGTCACTTCCTGGAAAAGTGGGAGAGATGAGCCGTGCAGTAGAAGTGTGTGTGTGTGTGTATGTGTGTGTGTTTCGGCAGACTGTGAGCTCATTAGGTGTCTACTCATGCCATACCTCTCGCACCTTTACTTTCTCGCACCTTTTAACCCTTCTTCCTGAATCTCGACACCACACCGTTCTCCTGTTGAAAACCCCTCCTCTAGATTTTGCATCTTTCTCAATATTTATTTTCCTTTTCCAAGACCCTCAGTCTCAAATCTCAGCTTCAGCATATCTTTCTCAGCCTGTGCTCAGAGAGAAAAAAGATTATCTCTTTTGCTCTCTCCATCTGTCACTCCTCATTGGTCCCTCTATCTCTCAAACTGTTTGACTCCATCACAATCTCTATATAGTGCGTCTCGGCTCGTTTTACCGCATTTGCACACACACACACACACACAAACACACACACACGTAAACACGCGTTTATTAGTGTGTCGCTGGGTTTGTCATCTACTTTCACATCCATGTCAGACAGCTGAAGCTGATTAGCCTGATGTCACAGTGTGTCATATGGAGCGCGGCGGTTGCTGCCGCCACAGAAAGCACACCTTCTGCCAGCCAGCTGTGCCCACAGAGGGAGAAACCTCGCTGGGAATACTCAGTTACAGAGATCAGTCTACAGCCATGTTCTCCTATTTTTTATAATAATTTTATTGTTTTTCAAACAGGTCAAACTGGTCATTTCTCTCTCAGAAATGGTCGAATGAATTCATTCTCTCTCATGTTGTTTCAAACCTTCAGACCTGTCTAACTTTCTTTCTTCCTTGAAACACAAAAGAAAGTCTTTTGAAAATGTCTTACTTTTTTTTTTTTTTCTCCATACAATAAAAATCTCTGGGGACACAGTATTGCATTGTGCCTCATTGACTTAAACTGTATGGACAAAAGTAGTGGCCGTCTGATATATCGTTGCAGCCTATATATTTATGTTTAGCAGCTTAAAATTATCTGATTGCAAGGGGATAGGGTCAGTATAAAAATTGTGCTTCAGTAATATTGCTTGAATTGCTTTAAAAATTGTGTCAAAATTATTTTAACGTGTTAAAGATTGTAAAATTAATTGCATGCTAATGTTGACAGCCCTAATTATCATACCGCTGTGAGGAGAAGGGCAGGGCAGAGAGCCGTGGGAACAGTGCGAGGCCGGTGGAGTGATTGGAAATGAGTAACACCTGCTCGACCCACCGGTCTCGAGTCCCACGGAGGAGATGGAAGGATATAAAACAGGAGCGACCACAGTGAAGGACGAGAGAGGACCAGGCCTGGATTTTAGTTTGTGTTTTGATTTTGTTTGTGCGCGGCAGTCGGCCGTGAGGGGCTGCCATGCTGTTTTGTGTTTAATTACTTTGATTATCAAAGTCTTATTTGATTGTCCGCCAGTTCCCGCCTCCTTCTTCCCGTAATTAGAAATTTTATTGCGTTACAACCGTATTATCACTTAATCTTGTATTCAATCTTTTGTCAACTTCTTTTCTTTTAGTTGGGTTTTGTATTTCTTTTTGGAACTGATTGATTGTAGGCATCACTGATCTGAGCATTACGAATCTCAGTTTTTGAGTGAATAATGACAAATTATCCACAAATAATGCTTTTTCCAGTCACAAACTAAAGTGTATAAGCTCAAATCAATAAGACCTTTGACCATTCAGTAAACTCAAGTAAAGTCTGCTTTATTGTCATTTCTTCCACATGTACAGCACATACATACAGAGAATTGAAATTGTGTTACTCTCAGACCCTTGGTGCATACAGATAACACTAGCAGTAGAGCATAAAAATAGAAATAGATACAGATTAAATATAAAACACAAACTACACAAATAAGAATACAAATAAAATACAGTTAAATAAAGCAGCAAAAGGCAAATGGCAGACAGAGTGCAAACCAGTGAAGTAAACAAACAGTACAGATAAAAAAATTGTAGTGCAAAAGTGCTTATTCAGACTGATTGAAACTGACAAAAAGCTCAGAGAACAGTTCTTTATTTAAACTGACTGAAGAGGTAGCTGAATGAGGTGAGGTAGTGAGCAGACCAGTGCTGCACAAAGTGACTGGTGCAGGTCAGAGTTGATGTGGGACACAACTAAAACTAGATCAGTGATTAAGTTGTATTTACAACACTGTTCCA